>NC_052963.1:40657716-40785216 GCF_013358895.1 Oreochromis aureus | reverse complement strand
TACAGGTGCCCAGGATACCCCTGGTGTGACACCAGCAATCATCATGCCAACAGCTGCACCTGTCCTGTCTGGAGCTCTAGATGAAGATGAAGAAGGGATGGAGGACATGGAGGAAGACATCCAAGCTACAGTAGCTCGACTGTCAGAGACTTTCACAGCGCTGCGATCTGTCCTGACACCGCTTTTCTACAGAGGGTTTTTTGCCTTTCTCACCTGGTGGGTGGCTGTCTGCCAGGTCATAAGCTCTCTATTTGGCATCTACTTCCATCAGTACCTTATGCAAAACTAACTGAGGAAAATGGAGTGCCATACTTCTATACATCCAGCAATCGGCTCACATTATGCTGTTGCACAGGATGCCTGCAGACAGCAGAGGGGACATTTCAATAAAATAGAACTACAGCTGGATTGCACCATCTTTCTGGTCGTAACTGATCAAGGTTGGATGCTGTCTGTTGCAATATTTACTACTTTGTTGACCTTGTAACTTTTTGAGACCAGCAGGACTCTGGCATTAGTAACACACAAATATACAGAAAGAACTGAGTGGGGGTCTGCATCACAAATCAAGTTCAGTTTAGTCCGCCTTAACATGTATCACAATGTGAATTCTAAATTGGCTCAGTAAAATCTGGGTTTAATTAAGATAAGATAAGATAACCTTTATTAGTCCCACACGTGGGAAATTTGTTTTGTCACAGCAGGAAGTGGACAGTGCAAAAGTTATGAAGCAAAAATGAGAATAAAATAAAATAAGAATAAATACAGTACACAACTGTACAGAATAGAATAAAATAAAATACTATATACAGTAGAATAAAATATACAATAAGATAAAAATAGAATACAAATGCTATATACAACTGAGTAAAAATACAACGATGCCAGAAAAGATTATTGCACATTAGTGTTATTGCACATGTGTGGATGTGTGTGTTTGATCAGCTGCAAAAGTCTTTATTGTGGAGTCTGACAGCAGTGGCCCAGAAGGTGGCACCATATACCGATACTGATGATAGCTGTGATAATTCAAATGAAGAAAATTATATTGCATTAAAAAATATGTCGGTGCAGGTGTTATTACAGCCTTATAGTGCAGTGTTTCTACACACTGGTTAACGCAAAAGTAGTTGTCAGACATTGGGGCAGTCCCTGCTGGTGGGGTTTAGAGCCACTGCAGGTGGGGCGCATACAACAAAGTGAAAAATATGAAGTGAAACTTAAAGCCTTTTTTTTTTTTTTTTTTATATATAAACTATTTGTGTGTAGAAAGGACAACAGTGCAGTCTTTTTAGGTGCATAGCATCTATTACGCACACTACTGGTGTTGTGACATTCTGGTAGTGTTTAGTCTAACTCGATAGTAACCACCTTTCATCCACCTTGTTCACACTGCTGCCAAACCAAACTTCATTATCCACAAAAATTAAGGATATGTTTGACTGAGTTTATAGTCAGTAGATATCACATTATTCTTACAGTGAATTTAATGCAGGCCGTGATAGTCTTGCGATGAAATATGACGGTGTTCACATTCAGGTTCAAAACATTTACCAGCAAGTTAATTTGGACATTGCACTGATAAAACCTGGAATTCTGCAGGAATTGCCTCTGGATTGTGAAAGATCAACAAAAACAAATCTGATCTGTTTGTCTGACCAAAATAGTGCATTTGCTTTAACTGTTAATAAATGGTGCCTGTAACCGTATGCTTACTTGACATGCAGCAATAATTGCCTCACCCTGGATGAGAGTAAGACAAACTGGTATACGAACTGTTTATTAAAACTCTTGTTTTAAATGCAAAGTGCTCAGTAATTGTCAGGATACTGAAGAAATACTGAGTCCAGTTTTTGTTTTGTTTTCTCTTGTTTTGTTTTCTCAGACTTGTTAAAGTCTGTTTACCTGAAAGGTAACCCTGCCTGAAGCAGGTTAATCATGTGGTGTTGGTTACCATTGTTATTTACTGAGGCTAAAATTGAACCAGCTTTGTGATGGCGTTAAACCAGAGTTAATCCCAAATGCTGCTGGATTACCTATGGAGCTCTCTTTGTGATACAGACCCCAGTGTTATCTCATAACTTCTTTAATAGAACATTTTTCTGCAACTTCTCACATGTATCTATGCCAGTGTTACTGAGTTTTGTTTTTCATTTTCAAAGGAACACTGTTAAATGCTGCATTTATGATATCTGGAGGTACCAGGACAAGTATGAGTATTTTAATGCCTGAGTAATAAGACATATTTTTGTGAGGGACTCTTTGCAGTCCTTAAAGAACCGATTCACGAGTGCTACGTTTTTGGGTTTTGTTTTGTTTTGCTTTTGCAGGGGGGGATTTTTTTTTTTTTTTTGTTTGGTTTTGTGTTGTTTTGATTTTGTGTGTACGTGTACGTGTGCGTGTCTTTTTCTGCTTCTTTTTCCTGTTTTTCTGTGTGGGCGTAATTTTCAGATCAAGCTTACTGAGTGTAATGCAGTCTGGCTGTGTATTAGTGTTTGAAAGCCAAACACTGAGGAGCTGTTGCTCTTTATCTTGAAGTGCCTGGGAGCTCAGGGATTTTGAGTGTTTTGAAATCTCCTTCCTCCCTGTTCATGTGTATTTAGAACAAGCTGATATACTGCAGTGAACGCTGCAGGTACATTTCTGTTTTACCCATTAATTTTCAAACACTACCCATGAACAACATGCTAGTTGCAGTGTCTTAATCGCCTCCTTCGTAGGTTTTGTTGTTTGCTGCCAATCAGCCATGTATATGTCGAGCTAATCAAAGCCTTCCCTGAATCAGTCTTCATCAGTGTGTTTTATTTATTTTATTTATGATACATTGATTAACTGTGTTTGTGGATGGTTTTGATCATTAGTATGTTTTCTTTCTTGAATGCTCTGATATCATTATACTGTGAAGTTGATATGAAATGTTCCTTTAGATTTTCTGAATGCATGGTGTGCAACACTTTGGCTGTAACCTGATATTTTTTTTTTTTTTTCTCATGTGTGGTCCTAATAAAATGATTTGCTGTTTTCACGTCATTTTGACTTTCTCCCTTAATTCCTCCTTCCACCACGGAGCGTGGGAGATGTTACAGATAAAACGTTTCCTTTTAGAGAACTGGTACTCCATTGACAAAAGACATGGATGACAATGGACCGTCTAGTCGCTGTGCAGGGTGCTGATCTCTGACCCCAACCTCCTGAGAAGACCATTCTTTAATCACTGGTAATTATTATGAACCTGATGCCCCCTGGACTCTGGGAAGAAATGTTTGCGGTGGATGAGCTTGGCTGTAACAACAAAATAATCCAGTTAATGGACATATTTTATGCAGTGGACTGCTTTTATAATCTGTATTTGACAGTGCAGTTTAAATCATTCACATGTATTTTGTGATATCATCAAAACCTTCAAAATCACATGGCAGTCAATTGTCACATCAGCTTTTTGCCGTAATGAGACGAGTGGCTCCTTGTTTAAAAGCTGACATGATTTAAATTCTTCCTCCAGTCAAACGTTGTGAGCATCCTCCAGTAAAAGAAGCGATATGCTCCTCACCTCACTGTCATTTTATATGCACAACTGGAAGACATTAACAGTCGCAAAGCCACTGAAAAGCAAACAAATTTGAGAGCACACCAATTAGCAAATCCTACATCTCAGTGTGAGTACAGAAAAATTTCTTGGACAATGTTTTTGTTGCTGTGGAACATCAGTTTAATTTGAGTCATATAAGCAGTATCTTCATCTACGATGAGCAGTCAAGCTCATCCTTCTCTCTGGTGGGCCTGTAAGAATGCCTGGCCTCATAAACTGAAAGGTGACATCTTTAAAGCAGGGGTCCCCAATCCCAGTCCACGAGGGCCGGTGTCCCTGCAGGTTTTAGATCTCACCCTGGGTCCACACACCTGAATCACATGATTAGCTCATTACCAGACCTCTGGAGAACTTCAAGACATGTTGAGAAGGTAATTTATCCATTTAAATCAGCTGTGATGGATCAAGGACACATCTAAAACCTGCAGGGACACCGTCCCTCGTGGACTGGGATTGTGGACCCCTGCTTTAAAGCATCTGTGCTGGAGGCCTCGGGCCCCTTCAGTCTGCTCTATGGACTGCAACAAGGCAAGTCAGACAGCCATGGCCGGCTGTGGTTGCTATAGAGGCTAGAATGTATGTCTGTGCGTGTGTGTACATAGGACCCAGACATGCCCTACAGACTGGGCCTGGTCTAGTCTCATGGGATCAGACCAGACATGACCCCAGTGAAAGTCTCGTCATTTAAGGTGGAGAGACAACAGCTCAATACTGTGTGTGTGTGCCCACTGTGGAAAGGCAGGTAAATTCTCCATGGAGGCAGCATAGGAAAACATTTTGGCATGGTTACTATGAAACAACCAGCTAGGGAAATGACCATATTTGTGACCTTTTTTTTCCTGTTTGGAAGACATAAAGGTTTCCAGGATTTGTGTGGTCTATTCTTTTTCCTCTCGTTTGGTGGGTGCGTGGTGAGCTGCTTGACAGCGCCCCGACATGATAATGAGGGAGTGTGTGTGTATTCAAAAGATGGAATGTAGGTGAATAAAATGAAATAAATGTACACATGAAAGCTACACAGTGGAGGGCATTTTACCTGCTTTCAGAATTAATGTACATAAAAACAGAGGGAAATGATTCCCTTTTATGCCATTTATTTTTTAATTATTAATTAATTATTATGACATTTTTTCACCTAAGAAAAATGATAAACTAAATGTCCTAAAATAAAAAGATAAAAAAAACTCAGACAGGGGCAAACACACAAAGTAAACAAACAGTAAACTTTATTTTAAAATGATTCACAAAAAATGCCTCTGTTTTGTTAGTGAAGCATCCAGCAAATATGTATGTATATATGTATTAAAAAATCAACCAGAAACAAAATACTGACAACTTGGCTTTTCATGTTTCATGCTAATATTAATCCACAAAAATCCACATAACATGAAAAGAGAGATAAATCAACAGTGGAACTTGTATTTGAAAACCTCCACAAGCTGGATTTTAGCAGGAGCTTTATTTAATTAGCCAATTAACCGATTTATTAAATAAAGAACTACCTGTTAAGGCTGGTCTTCACTACTCTGCACTTTAACCAGTCTCAGTCAGATTAGAAGAAATAAGACGACCCCTTGTGGACAGTGAATGAAAATTACCTCCTTTTTAAATTTTTTTTATTTTTTTGTCATTTGAAGATCAGAAACTGAAAATGCAAAACTAAAAGACATAGAGGTATCCAGTGCACAAGATTAAAACGTAAATGTATACATAAATGAAACCCGGATAATAAACAAACAAATGAATGGATATTTAGACTCATCTAGTACAACTTGTCTCGTGTTTTAACACATCATAAACACAGGAATATCTACACTAAACACTTACTACACAAAGCCCTTCAGGAAGAGTAAGCACATGATTGCTGCTTTTTAGAAAAAATCGACCAAATAAAGACAAATACATCATTTTTTGGGCTGTTGCAGTATTTGTGTGCAATGCATAGGGACAATAATTAAACACTTTGGTCTTAGCAGACTGCTGTGAGTGTTTCTGACAACATAAAATGATCACATTACAACAATACTAAAGATTAAAAAAAACAAAAAAAACTTGAAAAAGAAAACCATTTTTACATCCCAAAGAGCTCATCGGCCTCATCTCTGACACAGACTGATGCCCAGAATCTTAAAAGGGTGGGTTCACATTTTTTCAACTCTTTTTTTTTTTTTAGACGATACTGCTGCAAAATGTCCCTCCAGTTCTTCAAATATCTTCTTTTGTTGTGAATCATTTGTAAGAGATGGGGGGCCAAGATACAGGAAGACAATCTGAGGCTACAGCAGTCTGATTTAAGCTGGGATATTTTCAGAGCGAAACTTCCTTTTTCTTTGTTTCTCTACAAAGGATGCCTTTGCTTTAATATGAGACAGTGCTTTGTAAAGCAACAGCAATAAAACACTGTCTGGACAAACACTAATCATTCAGACAGAAGAAACCTCCTGTTAGCTGAATTTGATGTGTTGTTAAAGAAAAAATAGACAGTGGCTTTCATACCTAGATTTCTCTCATTAAAATTCCATTACGAAGGTATTTCCACATCTGAAAGGAAACTGTGATAACTAAAAAAAACTTTTATTTTAAGAACGTATCCAATTAAATGCCCTGTTGTGTAACCTTATCACATAAAACTCCAGTCAAGCTACTTTTGTAGTACCTCCTATTTTTTTTTTTTTTTTTGCTTTGAAGGCTAAATATGTACGGACGTTTTTTTTTTTTATATGTGCACTTCACAGAAATTCAGGTGGTCCCACAATGCTGCTGTAGCCAACTTCAACAAAGTCACAAAAAAACAATCACATTTCCAAATTGTACTTTTGATTCACATTAGCTCCACACAGAAAACTAACCCTAACCAAACAAAAAGCAAAAGTCTGTATGCATCTATCTCCTCATGGGATCAAGCAAGTGATGCAGAGAAGAATTCTCCACTGCCCAGGAGAGACCAGCTCTGTGTGAGGAGACAAAGAGAGGCATACGTCGACCCTTTCTGGTTTTGTCTGAAGACAGATGTTGACTGAGAGTGGGTTGTAGAGCGGAGCAGCTGGCTATCTCTGCCAGCCGTCGCTCATCTCTAACTGCCGGAGCGACTGCCCTCCTTCCTCTTGGTCTTGTGGGTAGCTGGTTTTGGCAAACTCTTTTGTGCCATTGGCTGGATGGGTATCTGGAGGGGTATGACGAGCCGAATCGGGGTTGCTCATTGGAGAATGCTGCCTGAGGTGGTGCAGAGGAGGGGAGGTAGGTGAGGCCATGTGCTCAGGAGAGCTACGCTCCGATTTGATGCTGAGGTTGAGGGACGGCAGATGCGGAGAGGTTGGAGTGCAGGACTGAGAGGGGAAAGAGCATCCCCCGCTGGACCCTCTGAAAACAACAAGAGGGTGGAGGAAATTAATTTGGATTGAAACACGTCATCAATCCTGGAGTTACAGCTAAGGGGCCCTAGAAGTAGCTTGAAGATAATTTAAAGACAGTCAAAACTGCTTGTGAACATGGCATTTAAGAGTCAACTATCACTAATGATTCAAAATTATATATACAGTGGATTTACTGTATTATGTCTAGAATAATATATGATATGCTCACACAGGATTTATATGAGGCCCATGAGGCTCCTGAGGTGGTTGCGCCGCTTGCCAGGGGTTTACTGTTCCTCGTTGTAAACTGACTGAGTGATAAAAACCAGGCTGGCTGTACTCTGCAAAGAAAGAATTGATATACATAGATTTGGTGATAGAATAAAAGATAGGGGGGGAAACAGGAGAAAAAGATACAGTTTAATAAAATGGTTTCATTTTAAGATAAGATACACTTCACAGCAAGGCTGGTTTGACATTTTGGGAAATACCCTTTGTAGTTTTTATCGATGAGCACAAGATATAAGACTGTTACCTCTCATCACTCATGTCACACTAGAGATGAAGCTAGAGTCAGAAGATGTTCTGCTTAATTTGGAACAATGTAAAAAAAACCCTAACAAAATTTCCCTTGCTTTTTCTTCTTCTTATTATTTATTTATTTATTTTTGCCTTCTGTGGAACTATTTCCTGGCTGGGTTTAGCAAGAAAGGCAATGTTTTCTCATGATAAATTCACCAGAAAACCACCTGAAACTCTCCAAGCTCCTGGTCCTGCACAAACTCCAAACCCTTTTTTTACACAGATCAGAATGAGAAAAGTTTTGTGCATTAATAATCAGGTTCTGGAGTGAACTGCCCCACAGTGAGTCAGTGCCCTAGCTTTGCAGTGGTTATGCTAAGCTATGCTAAGAGAGTATATGTGTGGTAGGTTCAGTTGTACCATACAGACATGAGAGTGGCATTAACAATCTGATATAACCCGTTAACATGTCAAGCTATTGCTGCATGACTGCTTTGTCAGTTGCCATATATTTTTCATATATTTCTTTTTTCTTTCTTTCTATAGTAACAGAACACAGATGACATACCAGAGGCTCCAGGGGAGGGGAGACCATATCCTCCCAAACTGTGACTCAGCAGCCCTGCCTTCCCCATAGCCACCATGGAGCTGCTGCTGTGCAGGCCCTGGTACAAAAGACCCCTCTGATGATCAGAGAAAGGGAAACAGTCATTCTGGAAATCTTGAGTTTGTACTGATGTAGTGTAGTCAGTGTATGAACACTATGAAACTTGTGAACATTATAATTGCGAGAGGTGTGAATGAGTCAAAAAACCTGTGAAGTTTCTTGTCCAAGTTTGCAGAACTATTTATGTGTTTTGGTATTTAATTAAGAACTTTAGTTTTTAGAAACAGTACGACATCTATTAGAGGCACTGACACCTATTTGTTTTGATCACACTGGATAGCACAGCTACTTACAGCGGAGTTGTGGTTAGCGCGTGTGGCCCCCATGGCCTGATTAGCACCATCTGCCCGCAGGTTTTCAGTGCCCACGTTCAGAGGAGGAGGGCTTTTCATGTCCAGAGCTCGATTAAGGTTGCCATGGGAAAACACAGAGTAGCCGATACCTAAACAGTAAAAAAAAGGAGCAGGAAGTGAAAAGCGATCTAAGCCCGCTCCACTACTGTCATTTATTCTTTGTGATACAATCATCACCTCCCTCTGTTGCGGTATACAAGTGCGATTTTGAAAAAAAGAACTTCTTCTTTTCCTTTAACCTTTGAATGAGTATCAAGCCTTCGTGAGACACCAGGCAGGTCTGACTAGTTATAATATGTGCAACTGTACTGAATATACTGTAACTCATGTGACAGAATCCATTGCGAACGCAATGTAAACCAACAATCACTGTCAGATCTTAGATAAAAGAGAGCAGTGCATTTAGAATCACTAAAAGTGTCAGTGATCAGTATATAATGACATCCCAGTGCATCCAGATAGTTAGAGACTGTATGATGGCTGACAGATAGGCAGGTGTGATGCATTCTGAATAGAAACCACAGAGCTGGTTGTAGCTGCAGTTACACTGGTGGAGGGCCAGTTTCACATAACAGACCGACTGCGCACACACACACACACACATACACACACAAACACACACACTTCCTGTGAGTTCACAGCCAGCTGCACAGATGGTTGACAGTACACATGAATTTTACAGAAAGCATTTAACAAGAAGTTAGAAGAGTGGCTCATGGATTTTCATGCGAAATGCTATGACTCTGTTTAAAGGTAGAATAATACTGGTAGATTATTTGTAGTGGTAGATTAAATTTTTAAAAAATCATTTAGACTTTGGTTTCATCATGAAAGTGTTAAAAAACACAAAAAACTCACAAATGAGCCTGAATGAGCCTGACAAAGGCCCAAAATTGGTGGAACTTGTTAAAAGTGATACATAGATGCAATAGAAACTGACATGTTTTTTTAAACACAAGACATACACAAATAGATACTACCCGTAGTAGTTATGATGATTCTGGTATAGGACTTAATGAGACTAACCCGAGTGTGGAGACATGAATGCAGTGTGTGCGTGGGGTGCAGCAGGACTGGCCGAGCTGGATCTGGAGTTTAGAGATTTAAAGCTCGGGGGTCTGTGGGAGGCCATGCCGGATCCGGAGGAATTGGGAAAACCATTCTCGCAACCTGCAGACACGAGGAACTGTGCCTCCGGCGAAAGCAGAGAGGGACCCTGAAGAGTAAAACACATAAACGTGTAACTTTGACAACAGTATGGATTAAAGATCAGTTAATTAAAGATGATTTTATAACACAGAATTATAATTAGAAATCAGTTTGTCTGTGTTTGGTCTGTGTGCGTTGAATGTATGGAGGAGTAAGTATATGATCACTAACATAGAAGCGCTGGCGAGCCACAGAGAGATCCATGCCCTCACTTAGAGGATACTTGTCTGTTGCCACCTGCATACTCTCCTCACTGTCAAGCTCTGAGCCATCAAGTCCGAGTCCTTTCCTACGCAGGGTCTGATGCAGAAGAGAAAGTGCACATGGAAAATTACTGGCAACAATAGCACGATGGTTTCGAACCACAACAACGTCACGAGAAAGGGTTTTCATTCAAAATAAAACACCTGTTTTTCCAATTATTTTTTACAATATCCTTCCAGAGGCTTTTTATCTAATAATCGCATGTACTGTTAAAAATTGGTTTACGTTCCAGATCAGCTGCGTATCAGAAGCTTTCACATACTTCTTTTTAAAAAAGCTCCTAAAATAGTACCTCCAGTATGTCCGTGTTGGTGCGACTCTCGTGTGGCTCGCTGTACTCTGTGTATTTTAGCAGAACTTTGTCCATGTCTGTGCTGGCGTACTGGAACAGACGGTTGGTGCTGTTGAAGATGATGAGAGCGATCTCGCAGTCACAGAGCACGCTCAGCTCGTAAGCTTTCTTCATCAGGCCAAATTTACGTTTGGTGAAGGTCACCTACGACAGAAGAAAAACAGGTTTGCATTTTTAACTCCCTCCAGTTAACTTGGCAAAGTCGTGAGCGTAACAAATTAAGGAAGTTGGATAATTAAAAATAAAATAAAATAAAATAAAATAAAATAAAATAAAATAAAATAGAGACTTTGCAGTGCAGAACACGTTCAATCACCAGACACTTCATTCAGATACACAAACCTTATCACCACAACACTTTCAGTCGAAAAGATCAGATATGAGAAATAAACTGTGTTTATCAGCATTCTGAAAACAGTTAAATAAGAGCTCTGGCTGTGTACACAAACTCACTATGCATATCATGTGTTTTTCCTAACACAGCTAAAACTTTAAATAATATTTAGGGTGTTTCATGGAGTTGTAGTATTTGAACCGATATTAATGCACGAATAGGCTCTAAATATGATGCAAGCATTTTTGTTCTTGCCGCAGTATTGTACAAATGATAATATCTGTCTGTGGTATTGCAGAGCGGTGTAACTCATGTGCCATAAGTTGATGTCAGTACTATGTTGTATATGTAATCGGTGCTGTCAGATTCATTTTGCATCAAACTGATAAACAGTTCCTCTTCTGTTTAATGGTGTGTTTTCTTGTTAGTTCTTAAACTTTTAATAATATTTCCTCAATCTAGTGTTGACTGTTGGCACGCTCACATCATTTTTTTTGTTCAGTGTGAAAGATTGGCCTTTTGTCAAATAAAAAAATCTCACTTTAACTGGTGTTAAGGGTTTTGATAAATTCACAGCTTTAGGTTATTGTATCAGTGACGTCCAAAATATTTGCTATTACCTACGTTGGGTAGAAAATAATGAATGCTAGTGATGTTGTAAACTGCACGATTTTAATAATGTTTCACACTAGTATAAATATCATAATTTGACATTTCATTAATAGTCATCCTTGCATACCTTTGCATTTGCATTTCAATCAGTGAAGCTATCGTGATATGTTTTAAATATTTGCAGTGCAATGCTGGACAACAAACAACCACAGCGTCGGCTACATAATATGCACATTTGCATGAAACATGTACCGCTATTTTTGCAACTCAGTGCTTGCAGCTTAAGTGACACTTAATTATGGAGTCTAAAACATATCTGGAAGAGGAAAACGTTAAAAATTTGCCTGATACATTTCCTGAGATATCAGTGCGATGTCTTTAAATGTCTTGGATTGATATACAATTTTTACATCAAGAGAAAAGACCCACACGTTCACACTGTAGTAATATTTCACACTTAAAAAACAAGAAAATGTATCTGATTGTTCAAATAATCTGGATTAAGTTTTTATTCTTCCTGTAGTTAACTATAATTTTAGTGGGACTGGTTAATATTTACTGAGAAATATTTTTAAAAAATCGTATATATATGTGTGTGTGTGAAACATGAAACGATGTGTGCTCACCTGTCTATTTCTCTGGTCAAGAATACGAGAAATTTGTATTTTCTTTCTTCCCATTTTCTCTTCTCTTCTTAGTCTGACACCTGTTATAGAAGGTGAAAATCAGTCATATAGTAGAATAAAACAGCATACTTAAACATTTGCAGTGATGTGTGAAAATCAGCACCAATGAAATGACCTAAAACATTAAACGAACCTTTACTCTCGTAGATAACAGAAAAATTTACCTCAATACTTAAACTTGCATTTGTAAGCAGTTGAACTAATTATTAATTACTGTAACGAATTTGAGGTGATATGGTCACATATTATAATAAGAATGGAATAAATGTTCAGTCATTAATACAATTCTGATGGGAAAATGTCATCCCTTTACTTTAAGTGACTCAAGTCCTTTCGCCTCAGTAGGGCGAGGGTGTTTATTTTTACCATCATGAAGCGATGCGGTCTAAAGTTAGCGTGGCTCTTGTGGGGCTAGCAGTCCACACAGAATGACACCCTGACAGTCTGGGTTACCCCCGGGCCAACAGCACAGTGCTTGACTGCACCAAGCGGCCCCAAGAGACAGGGTTAAAAATACAGTCCATAGCTCTTTTTAAAGGTTCAGCAGGCAATAGCTGAAACCAAACAGTAGAAGGAAAACGGTGTGTTCTTGAAAGATGGCTGATGCTAAAAGCCACCCACTCTTCTCTCATGCACAGCCAGGTCAGAAAAAAACAAAACAAAACAGGATTTTCAGGGGCAGATAGCAAAGACATGTGGCTGGCTTGAGAATGTCCATTTTTGAAACTCACACCCGTGGTTTTTCTGTTTTTGTTGGGCTAGAAAACAATGCTCCCATCCCTGCTGTATAGAAACAAAAACAAAGATGAAAAACGTGGAACTGAATGTTTAATTTCACTGACGCTTTAAGAGACGGCTTTGCTTAAAATACAGCATTAAATCAAATGTATCCATAAATTTGCTCCGTGTATGAGCTGTCTCGGTTTGATGCTCACTATCAGTAAAACAACTGTGTTAAGTGGTGGTCTGTCTTTTCTGACTGGGCCATACAGTATTTCTCCAAAGCCCAGAGGAGTTTTCACTGGTTTTCCCCCCTAATTCTAGACGTCTTGACTTCTCTATATTTAGTTGCTTGCCCCCTCCTGATGGTGCCTGAGCGGATATGAAGCCCGTGTTCCCACGACCCCTAAAGTGCCCGCTGTCCTTCAACATAAGCTTGGCACACAGAAATTTGGGGCATGTCTGGAAGAGTCCACCTCGTTGCCCTTATGATTACCTTATAAAGTCGTACGTTATTTGCTTTGTTGAATATGCTGCAGAGCCAAGACACACCTCAAAAGTAACAGCTGCAGAAAAACCCATCCTTGCCAATGTCTGTATGGTAAAACAAAGCGCACAATAGAAAAATAGAACCACAAAACCAGCACTGGTCTGTCTAACTAACAACTCAACTACCACAAAGAATTCACACCAGGCCAAGCTGTTCGGGGTTTTTTTTGGACCAGAAGTGAGACAATTTCACCTCATATCAAGGCATGTTAATGTAGAGAAGAGAGGGAAGTGGGACATATGTTCTAAAAAAGGCTGAAAGATGTTTATCACAGGGTTTTACCGAAGGTTCCTCTCCTCTCAAATATAACCAAATGTCAACTATTAGAGCTGCAGCCAGCTCTGCTAAAACATATGGCTAGCTGGGTATATATAGCTGCCCCTCCAGCAAACCGGCGTGGAGCTATAGAATATCTATGTGGTTTGGTAGGTTTGTCAAAGGCCTAAAGGCCGAGACAGGCAGGAAAAGCCTGGCTGTGCCTCACAGCTAAATCTGGATACTTTCCCATTTGACAACTGCCATTTGAGGTCTGCACATTCACAGAAACAAAAAAGCAGCATGCACCTACCGCCTGTGACATTTCATCTCCATGGTCAACTACTGAACATCTCTGAGAAAAGGTGGACATCTCTGAGAAAATGTCTCCTTTGCCATCAATTGGACATGAATGCAAAACAGAATCACTGTCTATCCTGTCATCGTCCAATAGTTCAGCACATGCACACCTTCCCCAGAGCCTCAGGCTTCTAGGGAAGGACAGTGCCTTTGGCAGATACCTTCCCAAAGGTGAGACAGTGGAAAACACTGAGCACAGACACATACAAGGGCAGCAGGAGCTTTGCTTTCTGACATACCCTGGGATCGTCTGACTAATCACCGGGGAACTACCTAGGACAACAGTGCACGTTTACAGAAAACCCTGCGCATCAAGGTAATTTTAATTGGTCTTATTAGCACTGCTGATTTTGCTCATTAAGAATATGTATCGCGCGACATGTTTTTCTTGCTGCAGTGAACTGTATGCATGAATGAGAAGGGGGAAAAAGTAGGGCATTTGTAGAGTATTGGGGGTTCTGCTTCAATGGTTTCCTTTCCATGAGTCATTCAGAGCATGGTGGCTTCAAATGTTTCAAAAACATGGTAAACACTTGTAAGCATATTAGCCAGGGAGGTTAATGGGTTCTTCTATGATGAAAAAGCAGATTGCCCTGCTCTCTACGCAGTACTGGATGGTAAATATGACAAGATATATAATGGTAGTGTTAAAATACTGATAGTTAAAGATGGTTTGAGAAAATGGTTTTGCTTTTGCTCTAAACTATTTTTTTCACGTTTTGCTCTGCCAATGCATTAGTTACACAATTATGGCAATCACAAGAGAAGCAACACCTAAAATGTCTACTGTACTACATGGGTATAATGTGCTTTAACTGTTGCTAGCAGTGTGTGAATCAAATCTAACAGGGTTGTTGTTTTCACTCTTTTAGTCATTTTAGCAGCTTGTGAGTGTCATATCAAAGTCCAGTGTTATGTGGGCCGATGTCTGTCTTCACCCATTGACACTCTGTATGTACTAGTGCATATACATACATTCTTCTGAACTACAGTTAAAAAAGCTGAAGGTCAAATCTGGAAAAACTTGAAGTCTTAGTGACAGCCTCACTTATTCAAATCAAAACAGAAGCATACTCATAAAATAAAGGCCCCAGGGGAACACTTTGCTTCTTAGTCTTTATAGTTCTCGACAAAGCTTTGCATAGCTAGCATGGTAACCAAAAGAGGTCTTTTTATTATTTTTATCTTGTAGTATACCTAGCTGTATATGTCTCTGTTTGCAACCTTTGGGGTCAAATGGTTCATGTGCTCATCGGGCCTTTGCAGTGCAATGGCGAGGAAATATTTGTCTAATTTTAACTGGGGATAATTGAATTGCCTTGATATTTTTTCATAGAGCCAGAGTAGCAATGTTGCATGCAGGCATGTGCTGAACATTTGATCTTTCCATAAATAGAGAAAAAAGGTTTTTTTTAGGTCTTCCAAAAGGTTAGAAAGTCTGACATCCTCTCAAACTATCTGTGAAGATGAGCCACACCTCACACTAAAAGAGGAAAACCTCTTTGAGGGCAGTAAAAATGGAAAAAGATACATATCCAGCACTAAGGAACGTCAGAAGATTAAAGACACCAGAATCAATAATGCTTGCTTTAAATTAGACTACGGACAACAGCTAAAGGGATGAAAGAGCTATCTATCTGTCTGTCTAGATATCTATCTATATCTGTTTCTAATAAGAGCAAAGTTAGTCGAGATTCTTCTTAAAAGTTGAACCAGTCTACTCAGAATGGACTCATGGGAGTCATAGAATGTGTTTGTTTTCAAAGGACTCTGATTCATTTTTCACAGTGAGCAAACCAAGCAAGAATTAAGTAATAATAATAATAATAATTATTATTATTATAATTACAATTATAATAATAATCATAAAAGTTAAAAAGAAGTAGAAATACATTGCTTAAACCCGTTTATGGGCAATTATTCCCAATAACTTGCTGACGTCATTTCAAATAGACAGTTTAAGAATAGCCTGTCTGTCCCCGAGTTGCCAAGCACTCCTGTTTATTATAGCCTCATCTCAATAACACAGCAACAGGTACTTTACTCACAGCTGTGTCATGCAATGCTCTACACAGGAAACCCCAGGAAGCTTCGCTCATTTGCCTTAAAAACCGAAATAAGAAGATAAAAAAGAAACTCAACACGTGCTTAAAAATAAAAATAGAGCATCTGATCTCACCTGTTCCTCGATCTTCTTTTTCTCTGTTTACTTCTTAGTTTCACCCACTCGATCAGGACCAGTCAAACAGGAATAGTTGCTGATAGGAAACATAAATGACTAAATGAGCGTCGAGAGTCTTGTTGTGCGTTCTGGTCTTGTGCAGATGCAGAAATATTCACCTGATGCAGAAGCTGCGGATGATTCAGGAGCGCTGCTTTCCAACAGCTGGCTGCTGCAGCCCGCCTCTCGCTCTGTGTGTGTGTGTCACCACACACCGCCTCCTCGGCCATGCTATTGGACGCACTCCTCCACCTCCCCTCCGCGTATAAACGCATCCGTCACTATAAGGTGTCAGCAAAAGTTGCGCTTTATGGACTTTATGCTTTCAAAATTTGCATTATGAAGCAATTTAGTTCCAATGTTATCTTTTAAAATGTATTTTTGTACAGTTTAATTACAGGAAGGGCAGGGGAGGTGACAATGGACAGTGGAAAATGTTGTTTTGTGATTAATAATTTGGGTTAAAGGGCACTTTTGCTTGTTTCAATCATGTACCACAAAATATTACAAGGTTTTTGCAGGACATTACTCAAAAACAAAAATATATTAATTTTTAAATAAAATTTTATAAATTAAATTTAAGGGGATGACTTGAATTAATCTCTTTAATGGGATTCTGCAAAACTTAAATTGAGGGGTGAGTCACATGAATTTGATATACTGTGCAAATGGGAGTGCTATAGCTGACTTTAAAATACATCAACTCTGAAAATGTGACTATGATAAGATTTATTTACTTACTAAACAAAGTTACAAGCATTTGAATGCAAAGAAGAAGGAAGCAGAAGAGCATGGAGCATAGCTGAGGTGTATGGCGGTTCTTCCCCAATTACAATGCAAGGCACAACATTAGGTGTGAGATTCTGTTACTAAATGTACTGCACACAATAGGAATAGGCATATGTTATGTTTCTACAGTAGATATGGTAGATATTTGTTATGACTGTTGCTATTATGTTGTTAAAAAAATCCCCTTAAATGTAAATGCTGCTTTGCCTTAAAAAGTAGAAGAAACAATGTGCTTTTAAAAATCAGCCCCTAGAAGAGTCAGTGAGTCTAAACAGTTACAGTCTGATCCAAAAGTCATTCAGCATCAATGAGAATAGAGCAAAACTATTCTGAGGAACACTTTTCTAGAGTTCATGGTCATTTTGATAAAAATAACTAAACATTTTGGCCACTTTGGTTCGAAGGAATTTCTCTTTTGACACAAAAACTTCATCGTGACTGATGAATTAAAGACTTCAGTCTTGGAGATTGACTATAGTGTTTTGCTGCTGTTATGGGGGAAGGAAACAACAGTGAATGTTGACTGTTTATCGGGATACACATATCTCTTTGCGTTAAAGTCAATTTGCACCGTACCAACTGAAACACTGCTTTATGCTCAGCAAACCTGAACACTGGCCACAGGCCATTGCTCAATACCAGAGTCTCATTGCGGTGGCCTGTCATTAGTTAAACCTTTACACATTTCTCTGCCATAGAAACAGTGACAACCAAATCACACATTTACATCAATCAAAGACTAAACACAACATAACTGAAATAGCCAATTCTAAAACCACAAAATGAATTATTTAAGATTATTTAATGGGCCATTAAGAGTCTTTTTAGTCTTGGTGCCTGTTTGTCCGTACATCAAGTAATTTAAAAATCAAGTAGTCAGGCAGTAACTATGTATAAATAGGTGTGGAAATAAAAAGTAAATACAAAATACTGGATGAAAAGTCAAAATTTGGAACGACGAGGGCATAGTTTACATTATCAGCGCTCAAAGCAATGTCTGCTTTCAAGTTGAGAGCAGCTCAGAGTGATTTCCTCATTTTAGTCTAGCCTGAATATTTGAGGCACAAGGAGCTATGCAAAAATAAACAAATCGCTAAAAAAAAGGCAAAGAAAGCAGAAAAGGACAGAAAATAAATGTAACTTGCGTTGTTTTATTTCCTGTTTCCTACCCAGATAAAACTCGACACCCTTCTTTACGATGCTGTACATCGAGAGCTTGGGAACCACTGGCCTAAAAACATAAAACCGATGTTAAAAATACTTCTTTAATTACAGCAGCACATCATGATTTAAAAGCAATGCTATAAGATTCTTCTTGAGGCTTCATTTGAATTTTGATGCGCTTAACCACAAGATCTAATTACTTAACTCAGCAATTTTCTTGAAGCAAATGTCTGTGAATACTGGCTCAAACACATCAGAAGAGGCCTCATATTGACAGACATTAACAAAACTGATATACCCTTTGGCACATCTCTGAATATTAGTCAATAGTCTGTTCCCACTTTCTCCATATCATCAGTAAATGATAAGATCCCGGTGACACCTAACTGTGATATCTAATACTTATTTATAACTAGCAAACACTGAAACTAACTTTATCCGTGCTGTTATTTTGTAAATGTTTTACTCATAAGATGTTCATTCCCATTTGCCAAATCAACCATGGCATATAAAATCTTTCAGTCAGAATTCCACAAGTGCTATGTGCACTGTAGTCCACGCAGAGCTGATGTTATTGGATATATGTTCGTCAGCTAACCTGGGTAGTATTGATAGAAAGTAAATGGGTTGTAAAAAGGAGACAAAATTGACAAAGAGAATGATCAAAGCAAAGAAAAAAACTAACAGAAAGCAGACATGCTGTCAGCTTAATAGATATATTTAGAGTTAATAACTGAATCACAGCATGAGCTGCATTATTAACTATTTTGGGGTTGTTACACAATGTACTAAATATAATATGGTGGCAATTTATTAGCACAGATCATCTTTGTAAGTGTGGATAACAACTCTATTTTCTCTCATGCAAAGACAAACAAATCAACACAGACATGGAGATGCAGTGACACAAGCACACATGCACAGTCTGAGATCCCAAGAGATAGCTTAAACTGTGCATCTGATGCAATACTTAGTAACATCCCTGCAGGCTGCCACAGCCTTCACCTCCAGGGTTCATTTGTGTGGGGCCCAATCGTGCTGACGGCGAATACAGCAAATCCCCATCTGTAAATAAAGCAAGCTAATCACCTGCAGCAAAGGGGAAATTATATCTTTGCTATGCGCTGTGTTTGCGAAAGTGCATTCTTCTTTTAAACACAGCGAGAGCTTTGCCGTCAGTGTAGGCACTGAAGGTGGAATCTGAACTGTGTTCACATTCACACAGTCAGAATTACTGATAAATGTGTAAGACAAGAGAAGTTGAGAGAAGCAGCAGAGAGATAAAGGTGCCTTTGGCCTTTGAGAACTTTCCGTATCAAGTCCATTTTTTTTCATTTTCCTGAAACTTCTCACTTCTGCTTTCGACAAGATCAGCCGCGACCCTTTTAGAGCATGTGGTGAGGCTGTCGAATTCAGAAATAGCCTCCATGGTCAGTCTACATGTGTGAGAGCAATTGTTCACATTGAGTACCTTTATAGCTACAGTCTTATCTGCATCTCAACAGAATAAGGGTTACACCTTTACCTCCCCACCACTCCCCACCAACCCCCAACCTCTAACAGAACAATAAGGCCTCTGTAACTCAAGTCACGGACTTAAAAGTATGTCAGGGTGCTTGTGGTCCAGCACCGTGTGAATGAAGTGTGTGAATATTCAATATTAATTTGATCAAATTCTGGAGATGTAATTTATTTTTATACACGGCAAAAAAGTGGGCGTAAAAGTGGAAGGGCAGATGAGAGTTTAGGCACATCTCTGTCAAGTTGTGCATGCTTCCAAAGCTACTTGTGAAAAGTTAATTAGATTCATCCTCTGCAGAGCTGACGTAAGAGTGGCAGGAATATTCTGCATTAAACAGGGGTTATCATAGATGATTATCCTTCTTTAAATTCCCCCAAACCTGCCATGGTCTCATTTAGCATGCCCAAGAATAACTTTGGACAAGTTTTTTTTCCTCCTTCAATTGTTTAATATTATTATTATTATTTGTATAATTTATTTTAACTTACTGCATATATTTTTATTTTATTTCTGTGTCGTGTTTATGCCAATCAATTGCCTGTTTAAAAGACATACAGTAATCCTTTAATCACTTTATGAGGACAGGAGGCTTCAGCAGAAGTAGGTTAATCTAAAAAGAGACACAGCCCTGTTATCGTCATATCTACACTGCCTACATTTAAATATCAAGAAATAAACTTGATTAGAATTTTTTGGTTTAAAAAAAAAAGCATACATTTTTGTGCATACCTTAAGTTTAAAACCTGGTTTAATGGCTAATAATGGGATAACAGGAAATATATCTTTACTCTCTTGGGGTGTTTTGTCTTTATTTAGTGAGCTCAGCGTCTCTCTTGAGCACGTCGAGGCATTGTTTCTGTCGATCCAAGAGAAAAAAAAAAGTCCATTGTTGTTGCGAACTTTTTAATCTGGGGATTTAAAGCCCATCACATGCTCAGACCGGACTGCGGAGCACTCCACGAAACACAACAGGCAAACTATTGCCGAAGTGCAAAGAAGGGCGTTTTTATCCTCACACCGCAATGCAAGCGCACTTTTCTGGACCTTAGGATCGCAGGGGGATTGTGTTTAAGAGCTAAGACCGAGAAACCCTTTTTTCCCCCTTTCCTGGAGAAATCTGACCACCAACATTTAAAGATAAACATGACGCAAAAGTACAGCCAGCGGTCTCTAATTGTTTTGTCTTTACTGGGGATTTTATCGGCCATTATGTCGGTTTTATCGGTGATTTTGATTTTCCAGCTGCAGTCACAGCAGACGGCGGTGAAGGAATCACCCCCGTCCACCTCCTCGGTCATACCCGCTCATGTCTGGGCCGTCCTGCTGCCAGTGGCCACAGTGCTCTCCGCTCTGTCCCTCACTCTCAACTTGAGCTCTGTGGTTGTGTGTCTCCTCCACAGCTATTTTTCAACCGAGGTCTGCAGAGGAGAACAGGATACAGAAAGGTATTTGTTCTTGCGCGTTAAGGCATTTCTTTTCGACCACCTGTTAGACAGCACCTGCAGCTGTGGTAGCACTCAAAGCCACTGTGCTCATTTCCATTTTTTTCCTTCCTAATCTCGATCCAGTTTTTTCAAACAGGCAGTTCCGGTCAGTTGTGACACACCTTTGACAGTTAAGAAAACCACTATTTACCCAGAAAGGCGACCTCTGAAGCAGCACTGCGCGTTTTGCCCCCTCACCCCTAGGCCTTGTTAAAGTAGTCGAGTACTGCTGGCAAAGCATACTAAATAAATGGCAAAAAGAGTAAAAACAAACAAACAAACAAAAAAAACCTTAAATGCGTGCCAAATAAATCCAATACTATACAATACACCATGACTGAACTTCATTTCTCTCTTTGTTTTTTGCAGGGTGTAAGAGATTTCAGTTTAACTTTGTCTAAAGTTTTGAGGCTGCAATTTATTTCAACTTTTACTTTCATTCTCCTTTACACATGCAAAGTGTAAAACTAACATGACATATAATTTAATAAGACACAAAGCACTACACTTACTCTAAGTATGGAATTAAGATCAGCTGCTTCAAAAAGCTTAACATTTCAGGTGCGGTAACTTATTATGAGACTGCTGCTTTGCACAACATCCTATATGGGTTCCTATTTTGAGGATAGTGCACTGTCGAGGTGCTCATGTCACACTTCTCCTTGTGCCCACATGTTTTTCAATTGTAAACCCTACAAACCACAGTCCTATCTTGAATAGTAAATGTACCAATTAGGTTTCGTGCAAAGAAAACATAGTTTCAAAAGGATAACATGGGCGTCCTGTGTCAGAGCGCAGAGGCCCACATTGCAGTGTTGTTGGTCCCCCCCACACCTCTCTAACCCTTTATGAATCCCAGCTAAACAATGGATTTCCTCTCATTATGTACCCAACACACAGCCTCTAGCTGGCCCTTTCCCACGTTGGTTTACAAATCTAACAGCATACCACAGCACCTCCCTACTGACAGTGGAGACATTCCTAGAAATTTTTCAATCTATGGCACAAATTACCTAGCATTTATATAAATAAACAATAATCAAATAGCACTTATTTTGCAAGACAAAAAGTTAATACTTTATTATATAGCAAAGAAAATGAACATATCAAAAACAAAAAAATATATATTGTTGTTATTTTAAGTAATGCAATGTACTTGTGCACTAAACAGATCAGATTTCTTTCAACAGAGCAGATTGGTTCCTTCTGGACAGCAGAGCAGTACGACATGTGGCTATTGGACTCTTCTGTCTGGGGGTTTCCGTCTATTTAATAGGTAAGCCTGAGCAAAAAAAAAAAAAAAGTATCTGTATTTTTGTTTAAGCATATGTTGTACCATCTGGCAAAATGTTAAACAGAACAAACACACAAAAAGAGAACTAATTTTTAAAACATTGGCTGTGCAGTGGACTTTCAACAGCAGTAGCAAAACAGCAGTGCTGCTGTCTCCCTGATCCGACCAGTGAGTCCAACAGAACAATGCATTCTTTGAGCAGCCATGACTTAAGTGTTTTTAATGCTGGACCTAGCAGCGCTGGTATGCTCTGTTCCACTGAGAGGCTTGTACGGGGGCGGGGGGGGTGTCAGTGTAGGCAGCCACTCTATTGTGATGAGGAGGTGTTGCCCTTCTAAACCCACTTCAGCCACAGTCAGTAGGTAGCAGGGCAATACTTTAAAGGCAACGCCACCAACTTAGGAAGTCGCATCACATCCCAGAGCTGTGCTTTTCTCCCACCTCCTTCAGCATGCCTGAGTCCATTGTCCTTTTCCTGCAGACAAACATAGGAAACTGTAATATAAACTGTAACAGTTATTGTGTTCTGCTTGAAGTTATTTGGCCCAGTAGAGGTGCAACTTGTTAGCTGATTACAGAGAAAAGCATTTGGTGTTTCGGCACATATAAATTCTAATTTTTTTCCCTGCTACTCTCTTTCTTGGCAGCCATGTCCATTTTTATGCTCCTAATATTCGAGATGGAGACTGGAATTGCAAGTGCTTGTGTACTTTCCTCTGGGATCCTGATCCTGCTGGTGGCTGTAATACATGCTCTGGTTAAAGCTTCCCATACTGGGAAGCACTATCACAGCGACCATCTTGACACCCTGTATCGTAACGACCACGGAAGTAGCAGCGCACCTGTTTCTCGGCCCTGTGAATTAAAAATTGGAGTAGACAAACCACGGATCCTTCGCAGCCAGTCTCACCTCCAGCATCAGATCGCCTTCACTCAATGTGGTGACCCGAGACAGCGAGAACAATATCAGCAACAGCAGTACTCCCCTACGGGAGGTTCACAGGGCCACTCTAGTGATAAAGATGCTTACAGCAGTGGTGGCAGCTATCCCCGAATGCACAGGACACTGTCTACTGAATCTGGTTTGCTACAGGCCCAGGTTAAACCCTGGAATGGGGTCAACAATGAGATGAGGAGCGTCCTTGCACGAAAGTCAGGGATTTGTGCAAAAGACTCTACTCTCGTGTGACATAAAATAAGATTAGCAGTTTGTATCGGTGGCTAGAAAAGACTAATGACCTACAAGTACTATATGGGGACAACAACAAGTGAAATTTCAGTGCAGATGTAAGACTGTCAACATTCGACAAGTTTATCCAGAATGACCGCAGACAACATGAGGTTGAAATATAATAAAAGAAGAAAAAAGAAGGAAGAAAAAAAAAAGTTCTTATCTTTAGCAACTTTTTTCTCCATTTCTCCAACACAGGTTACAAAAGTATTATTAACCTGGTGGAAAAAAAATGTAGTGCTTCACGTTAATGAATTTGATCTAAATTTCTAAATTATGCACACCAATGCCATCCATGTATCAAGCTGATGAATTTATCGCTCATATTATAATCATGTAAATATTTTATTCTGCTGTATATAGCTGCTTTTTGCCAAATATGTGCACAATGTGCAGAAGTGTTTTGTTATGTGCTGTGTAAAATTATTTTACATAAATATTAAATAAATTGATTCTAGGAATATATATCATTCAAATAAGAACTTTTTGAGCACACAAGCCTGTTATGTGAAAAGCTAATTTTGCTAATTTCAGATACTAATAATGTAACGTCTGGAGGAACTACTAACCTTGGACACCTCTGTCTGTCATGAGGAAGTGGATGGGGCATGTGGAGCAGTGACAATGGGGCTGGGACAGGGACTCACATCATTTAAGCTGCATGCAGTTGTCAGTGTGGGAGGGAAAAAAGGTGGAAAATAAAATAAAAAACAACACAGACAAATCAAACAGAAAGTATGACGCTTCTAGTAACTACAAAGTATTCAGAAATGTCTGGATTACGATTTTGAAATTACAGGGGAAACAAACTTTAATGAAAAGCAATATATTAAATGATATATTACATTAGATGAAGGATAAAATAAAATAAATAAAACAAAAAAAATAAAATGATGAACGGTATGATGTAGTGCAAAAAAATAACGTAAATTGTAAATGGACTGGCACTTGCATAGTACCTTACAGTTCAATTTGAACACTGAAAGTGCTTTCTACTCCAAGTCCTATGACCCAACCACACACATATTCATACAGTACTTTTATTTTTACTTAACTGCTTTTAACTAACACACTGTAGGAGCTGTGGATGGATCCACCACCTTTCCACTTGGTAGCTAATCGTCTGACACCAGCTCTGCCACCAGAGCCATGGTCACCCCAAATATGTAAAAAGAATGATCCTTTAGATATTGAGGGAGTAAAAATGTGAACATTTAAAGACCCACAAGTATATCTTTTATAGCCTTAAGGACGCTGGAGATCTTATCAAAATAGTAATATTCTATAATTTTTGTGGCTTTACGAATTTACATTAAGTACTGATAACAATAATTGTTCAGTGACTATCTCTCATTTTAAAAAAAATGTGAGAAGTGCATACTGACATAAGCATAAGACAATGCAAAAAACTTTGTTATATTACCTAGATATTTGAGTGATAAAGATAATAAAAAGCATATTGTAGAGATCTGCATTTTAGCAAAGGTGTGTATGATAATGGCTGACATAACTAGTCAAGCTTTCCTGTCCCTTATAGGCTCTGCATTTGAATAAAAGTTTCTGAATTTGAAACAAAAAATAATAATAGATTGAGTCAGGTTATGTCCATGTAACATGTTTCTAGAGGTCAAGCACAACTAAATAATGAGAGGGAAAACTGCTACTAACGAGAAGATTAAAGCCACTTTTGTAGCATTCAGTGTGATCAAAACAACGTAGTGTTTTTTCACCACCATGTCTCAGTGAACACATTCACTGCCGCCTCCTACCTGCGCCCTTGAGAATTATTAATCTGTTCCTTCATGCTGGTGGCTTGACGGAGAAGACTGTCAATGTTTTTGAAATATAAGCTGCTGTTGTTCATGCTCTTCACGGCACTGCAAAAGCCAACAAATCAATACAAGTGTTAACAGTCAGGTCAGGTGGATGGTGAGCTACTTTTATGAAAGCTTTTAAATATGTGTGATCTCACCTGCATGCGTACTCTACAGTGTAGATGGCTCCTTGACTTTGTTCCTCCCAGCTCTGCATATCTGTCTGTGCGAGAAATGAAACCCATTAAAAATTCAGTAGAGGGAGAGAGAGAGAGTGAGAGAGAGAGAGAGCGAGCGAGCGAGTAATGACATTATGATACTTGTGAGGTTTGTGTTTCATTACAGTAAACTCCCAGAAAGTTGGTTCTGTCAGCTTTCTGGGATTTTCTTACCTGGATTATTGAGCATACATCAAAACATTATGGGAAACTGTTCATATCATCAACATATTTTTCCAGGAAAAAGAGAAGAACAAAGGATATGTTTTACCAACAACACAAAATAAATATTACTCTATTTCAACTGAAGCAATGTCAGTTACATTTTTTTCCATGAATCTAAGTATGTATCCAAGTCATGAATAAAACAAGACTTAGATACACTTTTCTTTTTTTAAATGCATTGAAATTAAAAGAAAATCGCAACACAGCAACACCTAGGCCAAGAATTTATATAGGGTATTTGAAAGGTTCACCTAGCTTTAAAATAGTTTATTTGGATTATTATGTTATTATATTAGAATAACACAGTCTTTTGATGTATAATTTTCTTTTTTTCCCCAGCTTCTCCCTTTAAGGGTTGTCATAGCTGATCACCTGTCTCCATTGCACCCTATCGCTACCATTCTTATGTCACACCAACCCCCTGCATGTCCTCCTTCACGACATCCACGAACCTCCTCTGAGGTCTTCCTCTTTTACTCCTTTCCATATTCAATACCCTTTGTTCAGTACATTCACTCTCTATCCTCTACACACATCCAAGCCATCTCAACCTTGCTTCCTGAATTGCTCAACCTGAGTTGTTTCTCTGATCTACTCATTTCTAATCCTCTCAGTAAAAATCTTAATATCTTCAACTAGGCATCCTGCCTTTTTGTCACTGCCACCATATCCAAACCATACAACATAGTAGGACTTAGTACCCTTTCACTCTTGCTGCTATTATTCTGCCACAAATCATCCATGGCACTCATCTCAACCCTCTTCTACAACTCTCTTGTGCACTGTCCATTACTTTGGATAGTTTACCCGAGGTATTTACACTCAGCCATCTTCACTACCTTTACTCTTTGCAGCTTTACTGGTACTTTTTACATATATGAAAACATTATTTAATTTGTTATTTACAGGACAATATATTTTGCAATGCAAGTCATTGTGACAGGCTTTCTTCATTATCAAAGTGGGCGACAGTTTCACAGAAAGGCCTCTGAGGCTTCAGTAAAAAAGGGTAGATAGTAAGTTTGGAAATGAATATTTAATTGTGCAGGTGCAAATAAAAGAGGGGTCCAACCCGTGATAAACTGGTATACCTAATAAAGTTTCTGGTGAGCGTATCTACCTAAAGAATATCACTTATCCCAAAGAAGACGTTTCAAAATCGGGTGTTATTCAACCTTTACTGACTAAATACAAATGCCATTTTTTCTTCTTCCTGAGAAAAGAACGTAAACACCCCCGACCTCTGATCTGTTGACGTCATCAGTTAGGTTTTTCAGTAAAGACTGCCGCTCGTTTCCAAACATAACGTTTCCTGGCAGAGGTCGTTTTCCCTTCATTCACTTAGATGTGTTATAAGCAGAGTTAATGCGATGTCACCGAGAGGATAAACGATACCTTGTGCTGGACTAGTTCTGGCAGCGACCTCCTGACGTGCTCCTGCAGCCTGTAGAGAGCCACCGACGGCTCGTTAGCCAGGACGTACATGCTCTCCGTGAACTTGTCAGTCACTGTAGTGTAAACGAAGTGAAGACAATTGCATAAAACACATGACCTGTGTTTGAAAGCTAAAACAAAATGGTGAAAACAGCCAAAATCATAGCACTGCGACTCTATACATTAGCATAGTGGCTAGGTGAAGCTAACAGCTTCGAGGGGGCAGCAGTGGATCAAGGCAACAATGAGCTATGCTGCACGCGAGTTTATTTTTTGCTAATTTATTTATGTTTACCCCTTCTGACTTTCAGTTGCATCTCCTGGTCCTCCATAATGCAGTCTGGTTTTTACTGTCAGAACTACAATTCAGCTGTACGGGAGTGGTGTCACCTGATTCCCACCTCTTCCGTATTATTGTTGTAGTGTGTCACACGACAATATTCCGGATAGAAATATGGGCTGTGAAAAAATAAAGAAAACATTTCTCCCTTGAAACAGTGCCAGATGCGGTGATACGTTACACAGGCTGAATCAAACGTGTTTTCAGTGCCTGTTTTGAAAATAACGGGATTATTAAGTAGCTAATCAGCTGAACGACGGCTAATGTACTATCGGAACACATCGAAGACTAGCAGGATCCATTATGTGATATGAACTTATTTACTTTCAGTTTTCCTTAAAGGAAGTTAGCGCAATTAGACTGGAAGGCTAAATGTGGTGAGTGGCTTTACGAACTGACTAATTTGTAAAAAACTTTTTCTGCATGGCTAAACCAGATTATTTGTTTTTATTGCAGCGATCATGGAGGGCAGAGGTGATGATGAGGCTGCAGATGGCCAACGTGTTCAGCCATCTAACGCTAATGCATGTCCCTCCCTATCAGGAGATGAAAAATCCAATGGTACTTTATCCTGCTCTGTGTAACAGCTGAATTCGCCTGATTTCTAGGTTCTTGCTATAATCAGTAAAACAGTAAATGTCTTGCTTCCACTCACATGGCTGTGGTTCATCTGATTATATCTCTAGAGAGCATGGAGGTGGATGATGATTTGTTCAAACACTCTACCACTCTCACCAACAAACAGCGTGGGAATGAGGTTACAGTACGCCCGGCAACATTAGACTGTAAGTTCTGATAAAGATACTCAGGTGGAAACATTTGTACTTATTTTATTTTTTTTTACCATGTTCATTTATTGAGATTTTTCTACCCCCATCAGCTCTGTCCATACATCAGCTGGCAGCTCAAGGTGAGGTTTCACAAGTAGCTGCACACCTGAGCAAAGGTGAGAAATCTAACAAGCTTTTTTTTTATTACCAATGTAAAACTAAACAAATATCCTACCTAAGGACTCCAATCCTTTGTTCTTTTTTTTTTGTCTCACAGACAGCTCATTGCTTAGCAGTCAGGATGAGCGAGGCTTTACACCCCTCATGTGGGCAGCAGCGTTTGGAGAGAAAGCAGTGGTGGACTTTCTCTTGGAAAAGGTTAGAAATAAGGCGTGGGCACAGTTACTTAAGAACACAAAAGTTATAAGTTACTGAAGGGCAGCTGGGCGGCCTGATGGTGTGGTGTTAGCGCTGTTGCTTCACAGCAAGAGGGTCCTGGAGTATTTTTGCATGGTATTTGCATATTCTCCATATGTCTGCCTGGGTTTTCTCTGGGTACTCCAGCTTCCCTCCCAGGCCAAAGACATGCATGTTTGGTTAATTAATGACTGTAAATTGGCCATATATAGGATGTATTTCTCGCTGCAACAGACTGATGACATGTGAATAAGAAGATGAATGAGAGGCTGTGGTTTAAAAAAAAACACACGAAAAAACAAAAACAACTTTTATTCATTAGAAAGAAAATGAACTTATTCTAAAATGTGTCCGTTAGAAGCCAAATTATCATAGTGATGATAAAAAGTGTTAACAAAAATAGTCACCATTTTCAAATCTCAAATTGAATCATATTATCTTTCAGCCTTACCTCTCTAACTTTGCTTAAAGACAAAATTAGAGGGTGAAGACTGAGATGATTTAGACATGTGCAGAGGAGGGATAGTGGATATATTGGACAACGATATTGAATATCAAATCAAATCAAAATTTATTTATATAGCACATATTAAAAACAACAAAGTTGACCATAGTGCTTCACAGTCAGTAAAAGCATGAGACAATTAAAACAAAACAATAAAAAACAGGGCAGGAAACAATAGGTGACAATACAACAAGCCAGATAACAGCCAAGTAGTTAGAATCAAAAGCCAAAGTAAAAAGGTAGGTTTTAAGACGTGATTTAAAAGACCGGATAGACTCGGCGGTACGAATATGAACAGGGAGGTTATTCCGGAGTCTAGGTGCTACGGTTGCAAAGGCCCGGTAACCTCTCGACTTCAGTTGAGACCTAGGTTGTGCTAGGAGCATCTGATTGGACGATCTAAGTGCTCTATTGGGATTGTACAAGTGGAGGAGTTCGGAAAGATAGCTGGGCGCTAAATTATTTAGAATTTTAAAAGTGAACAAAAGAATTTTAAAATCTATACGATATTTAACAGGGAGCCAATGTAAGTTGGCTAAAATTGGAGTGATATGTTCATAGATTCTAGTACCTGTTAAGAGACCCGCAGCTGCATTCTGAACTAACTGAAGCCGGTAAAGAGAAGAGTGTTGGAGGCCCAAGTAGAGGGAGTTACAGTAGTTCAATCTGGATGTGATAAATGCGTGGATAAGCTTTTCAAGGTCCTTTAGAGGAAGGAACGGCTTTGCTTTGGATATCTGACGCAACTGGTAAAAGCTATTTTTTACCACAGTGGAGACCTGTTTCTCAAGTTTAAAAGAGCTACGCAGGAACACTCAGAGGTTTCTTACAGTGAGCGAGAGATGGCTAGCAAGAGGGCCTAGGGCATCAGCTAACTGGTCTGGCGGAATGTGACTATCAAAAACTATGATTTTGGTCTTATTCTCGTTCAGTGTAAGAAAATTATGTGATAACCAAATTTTAACTTCATGCAGATAGTTGAACAGAGGTTGCAAAGAAGCAGACACATCGGATTTCAAAGGTGAATAAATCTGGATATCATCGGCATAACAGTGAAAGGAGATGTTATATTTTTAAAAGATTAATCCCAACGGCAACATGTACAAAGAGAAAAGAGCAGGACCGAGCACGGACCCTTGAGGCACACCACAATAAATGGGGGCAGAGGCCGAGGAGTGTTGCCCCATAGCAACAGAGAACGACCTCTCTGAGAGGTAAGATTTAAACCAGGATAAAACCGTACCTTTAAGACCAACAACATGTTCCAATCTTGATAGAAGAATGTTGTGGTTAACCGTGTCAAAAGCAGCAGTCAAGTCTAGTAAAACTAAAACCATGGAATAGCCAGAGTCAATGGTTAAAAGAAGATCATTAAAAACTCTATCTCGCTGTCTCTGTGCTGTGGCGAGGTTTAAACCCAGACTGAAACTTTTCGTTAATACCATTTGCATCTAAAAAGGCCTGAAGTTGTTTTAGAACTACCTTTTCCAATATTTTGGATATAAAAGGGAGTTTGGAGATCGGCCTGTAGTTAGTGAGAGCATTAGGGTCAAGGTTTTTCTTTTTCATAATAGGTTGCACAACAGCATGCTTAAAGACAGACGGTACACAACTGTATGGAGCTGCCAGGCAGGAGGAAAAGACGACCACCTCAGAGGAGGTTCATGGATGTAGTGAGGGACGACATGCAGAGGGATAGTCGTTAGGGACAGGTTAAGATTCCCTGAAACAGCCAAAAGAAGAAATGGTATCGTGCTTTATTGTTAATACATTTTTTTTTCTTCCAGGGTGCAGACCCAAAAACAATTGCGCGGGAGCGAGAAAGCGCTCTGACACTGGCCAGCTCTGGAGGATATGTGGACATCGTTGAAGCCCTCCTCAGACATGGAGTGGACATTAACACTTATGACTGGGTACAGTTATGAATTTATAACTTTTCATCATAAAATCCATCATTTTTAAGGAGCAAGAAATCTAAATACAAATGCTCTGACTATATTTTTAACATTTTTATTTTACTGCACACTGTATATTATTCTCAGAATGGTGGAACTCCTCTTCTTTATGCTGTACGAGGGAACCATATCAAATGTGTAGAGGCATTGCTAGGTACAGTGCATGTCTTTAAGTCATTATTTATTCTAGAATTTTTTTTTAAATTGCGTCACTAATTTCTTATTGCTCTCTAATTTAGCCCGAGGAGCAGATATGACCATAGAGTCTGACTCTGGGTACAGTCCAATGGCGCTGGCAGTTGCCCTTGGGCATAAGAAAAGTAGGTATACAATGCACATTTTCTTTTTTGAAAAACTAAGATAAAAATGTATTGCTAAGGTAAGATTTTTACTTCCTTTCTCCTATAGTCCAGAAAGTGTTGGAGGACCACATCTTGAAACTCTACAAGCCATCAACATGACACTTATTAAAATACATTAATGGAGTTGCCAGTGTGACAGTCAGCTGATCTTAAACCTACGTTGGTTTTCACAAAAATGTCTGCCACAAGCTAAGGTCATAATGGATCATTGCATTCACAAACACTTACCAGATAAACAGCGATTTTTAACCTGTTTATTCCATTTATATGCATTGCAATGTTCAAAACGTTGTACAAACAAGGACTGAAATGTGACAGTTGTGCAGCTGAATTATTTTGCTTGGCTGAAGGATGACCAAAAAAAAATTTCTAATAAATTATTTTCATACTGGAATGGCGCTTTAATTTTGAAGGCACAGTACAGGTATAAAAAGCAGATTACAAGTGCACAATCAAAATGTGCAAAGGGTCACTGTATGACAGGTCATCGAAGCTTTCATACCAAAAAAGGCCACATTCACAAGAGTTCATGAGGTGGCAACACAGATGACATGTTTCCCAAGTGCCACCACACCATCCAACATCCTGTACTTTCACTCAGGGGTCACTTCCTCTCTCTCATGAGAGGATTGAAAAATGGTCAGGAGGCTTTTTCCCCCAGGATATCCAAGGAATAAACAATAATTCTCCCAAAAAAGTCAGCACTATTCTCAAACATTATTTTTACTTTGTCCACTACAGGGGCCTCCTGTATGGGAAAGCTGTGGGTGTGGAGTTAAGAACAAGATAAGCGTGGTAATGACGAAAAGCATGTCCAGGAAAATATTGTCCAATGCTTTTTATGAAGCAGGAAACGCACTGTGCTCCTGTAGTGACAGGTACAGCTTTGAGCTGTTGTTGGCGTGCACCGAGACTGATGTATTATAACAGAATTACGTTTAATTAAAGGAACACCATCAACTACTTGATAGAGTAAGCTGAGCTTAAATATTTTTAATGGCATACAGCATCATCAGTGGCTGTGAACAATATTTTTTGCACAAATTAAATAGTTAAAAATAACATTTATAGCTACTTCAGCAGTAACTGATAATTTGGAGTATAGAAAAGAACAATGGCTCCCCACTTTACTGTTAATTTAAGGAAAAGATTGGTCTAAGTTGTGCAGCAGAAGCCCCATACCCAATCAAATCTCCTTGTGAAAATTCAGTATAGTGAGAAAAAGGATATCTGAAGAGAGTTGTTATCCTCTGGGTAAAAATGGCTGAGCACTGTGAAGTCTTTATCTTTTAGGCAACCTGCAGAAAGCACAAGTGGAAAAGTAATTTACATTATCTCATTATTCCTGCTTGAATGTGAAGTGAAACATTTTAATCAGGAAGTCATTTTTGTGATATTATCCTCAGGATTTACCTTCCAGTCTGCACGTTTTTGCTGAGAATCCTCCCTGGAATTGGACCTTTAACTCTGACACTCTGACAGAGTCGGGGAACTCCAGGGACACCCACTGACATTCACCCTGTCAGAAAAATAATACTCATAATGACACTGAGATGTGTACAGCATAACATCCATATGCCTGTGGAAAAACAGGATGCTGAGAATAACTGTCTCTGTCGCCAAGAATATGGGAACTTTTAGTCGTTCTTTAATCAGATCCCCACTAACTGTGGCCACAGCAACAGCAATCCTTCCTGGGGTCCACAATGCTGTACATGTAAGCAGATTATTATTATTTATAATTATTAATAACCTTTATTTAACCAGAAAAAAAATAACTTGAGATCTGAATCTTTTTTATTATAGTGTCTTGGTCAAGAAGGACAGAAGTACAGTCATAAGTTGCATAAATTAATAGCACATACAAATCCTTTAATCAATTTATAAAAATATATATTAGATTATCAAGAATTGTGTCACTTTTTTTTTTTTTTTTTTTTACTATAAATTCAACATGTTTTGAGCTTTTTCCTACACAAAACACAACATGTATTGACAAAATGGGCATTTAATCTTTTTATAGACAAAAGCATTTAAATAAGAAATATAAGAACATAGAAAGTTGGGAAATTAATCAAAAGTCAAGATAAAAATGATAATTTTGTAATTATGTTAAGTGTGCTGAATTGGAAATAATGCTGTGCAATGCAAAATTTGGTATCGATCGGTTACCAAGTAAGTATAGGACCAGTATTGCTGATACCAATTACAATACACATAATCTACAAAGACAGGTAATGTAGGGGAGAGCAGTGTGTGTCATAATTTATGAGATGAATCATCAAGTTTGAATGATTACTAAATCACTGGGATTTTTACTTACCACAATAATGAGTCAACACAATAAAACACAATGTTCACGATTTTGACCAAGAAGCCAGATTGTTTGAAAGGAGTACAAGAGCCCATTTATGTCCACTGTAAACAAACCATCACTGAACAGAGGTGGTGGCTTATGACACCAACTGTCAGTCATCTGCAATATAGCCTTGAGATCCCTTCTCACATGAAAAGGTGGGGAAAGGACTCAGTGGTTTCACCCAAAACTTCTGGCGGTAATGACCCATGCCTTTTTTCCCCGAACCTTTGCTCATGTGATGATGCACATGAAAAATAGTGGGTCAACGACCACCTCCTAAGGGACAACTGCTACTAGGATTTAAATACCAGGGACTCTCCACCCTTTCATTTTAAAACTAAAGAGAGCTCTTGATGAGAGGTGAAATGTCTTCAACAAACTCAAAGTCCGATTGCTTTCTTTTTTAACTCCAAAAACAAACATGACCTGGATGACTGAGAATCTATCACACGTACTATTTTTTTTATTTTGAAAGAGCTATTAGTTGAAAAATTAGCAAATTTCAGCATGGTGTGCAGTGTATAAAAAATGTTGGGGGAAACTGAACAAGTGGAGGACAAAAGAAGAATCCACAGACCTAAAGAGCCATTTATGGCAGGCCAAAAGTATCTGAAAGTCAAATCTTCAATAGGAAAAAAATCCAGCAAAGACCTGGCCCAGGACCTGAGAGATCCATTTGCTTTTCGCCTAACCCTTATCAGAAAGAGAAAAAAAATCCTTGGCAACAGGTCTTATTAAGCAATGAATTTAAAATGTATGACGAAAGTCAGGAGAGAGTTACAACAGTGAGTGTCTACACTCATCCATGCTGTGTGCAATCCTGCCAGTGGTTTTGGGGTCTTGTTAAACTTGATGGAATTATAAACACAGAAAAGTACTGTCAGATCAGATTTTGAGCCACCCTGCATTTCTCTGCATGACAATGATCCCCAAAAAACACTACTACACAACTTTGAATATCCTTGAAACCCGGAGAATTCTTGGAAGACTAAAAAACTTCAATAAGAGAGTGCAGGCTGTTTTTGCCTGCAATTCCATTTATGTTTGCACATATTTTAATAAATCCCTGCCCCTTGTCCCCCCATTTTCTAAGCAAAATATAAACAACTGGGGATAGCTTAACAATTTTAACCAGTATCATACCACTGTGTAGATCATGTAGTACAGTTAGTAACTGTACAACAACTAACTAACTGTACTACATGATGAGTACTAGATGAGCCATGCATTGATGGAAATGAATTAAAGTTGTTAGGGAGTTTAAGATCTGGAAAAGTGTTTTGCCCTCTTTGTTAAATTGGTCTGAATTTCTTCTTCTTGTTGTTATTATTATTATTATTCATAATAATAATAATAATAATAATGATAATGTTATTATAATTATAAAACTAGAACGGTAGACAGACATTGAAATAACAAATACACTCAGAAACACAACGGCACAAAACATAAATAAAATTAATGAAAGACCAGAGATAAAACGCATAATAGAATCACTTAAAAGCAAGTCTATAAAGCAGGGGTGCCCAATCCTAGTCCTCGAGAGCTACTGTCCTGCAGCTTTTAGATGCATCCCTACTCCAACACAGCTGAATCAAATGGTTTGATGACCTCTTCAGCATGCCATCAAGTTTGGCAAAGGCCTGATAACAAGACATTCATTTGATTCAGGTGTGTTGGAACAAGGATGAATCTAAAAGCTGCAGGACAGTAGCTCTCGAGGACTAGGATTGGGCACCCCTGCTATAAAGATAAGTTTCTCAGGCAGGTCATTCTAAAGTCGAGATGGCCCTGATGGCGAAAAACAGTCACCTTTTCGATTTAAATCTTGATTTTCAAAGCAGCCTGTAGGGCCCCACCTGAGGATCACAGGCTGTGATCATCTGGTGTTATTCTGCTCCACAGAAAATAACATACAGAATTCTGAGATTTGCAAATCATTCCATTTCGTTTGTATCTACATCTTACAGTCTCCCAGCAACTCAAAACTAAAGGGCAGGCTAAACTGACCTTTCTTTAGGTTTCTGGTAACAGGTTCAGCAATAAGTTCTGAGGAACAGGTTCACTACTATATTTATATTTACCTGGTCTGAGTTCCAGCATGTCTCCTCATTGCAGTCAAACATGTACTTCTTTCCATACTGCTTAACATCTCTGTTTAGCACTGAACTCACTCTGAAATGACAAAAGAAACACAGCATTCACGACTCAAGGACCAATAACAGGCTGCCGTCCAAACACGTACAACAGCCAAGTACATTATCTATGCACTGGTGAGTTCATTTCTCTCATTTCATGCTCTCGTTTTGCTTTTTCTCTACCTGCTTTGTGTTTCGCTACAAAGCAACGAGGAAGCCATGTCAAAACTTCAAATCACAACGTGCCGTAAAGCTCTGGAGCCTTGTGGTGTTGTTTTTACGACAGTGACGTTCTGGCATGACCGCTTTTCTTTCCTGCCACCAGGTGGAAGTCTCGCTCCGTCAAAAATATTTACCCGACACTCTTTCGCTATCCGGAGCTGGAGGTTAAGTCTCTTAATCTTCATCTGAGTTCCCGGGCGCTCGTAATCAATAATTAAACGCAGAAAACATTAAAGTTGATCCCGCTCTTCGTGGCCTGTGAGAGGCTGCACTGCTCTTCATCTTCCTGTTTGTCCCCCCAGGTCTCGTTGCTGTCCTCCCAGGCGAGACTCAAAAGGTCAGAGAAATGAGAATCGATTGGGACGGGGGGCATTGATCAGCAAACCGAGTTCAACCTTCAGATGAGGCATAGATGCTAAAATGGCCTACACTTAAATATAGAGCTGCCGCCAGTATTAACCCGGGGTTGAGATTTTTCTCCCAAGGACGTCAGAAAACGGGCAAAGATGTTACATGTGTGTTAAGATGAAGGTGTGTTTGGGTGATGGGATAATCCTATAAAAGAACCAATATCGGCCTCTCAGTGCTTTTATTAGCGAGCATATCCCCATATCTCAGTTTCATAACCTGGGAACCAATAACACAGGAGAGCAAATCTCCCTCTCCCCCCTCTTTGTGTGTGTGTGTGTGTGTGTGTGTGTGTGTGTGTGTGTGTGTGAGTGAGTATGAGTGAAGGAGGGAGCCTGTTTTTGGCACATGGTCCATTGCAGATGGAGAACTCCCGCTGAGGTTTTGTCACAGTGCCCCCCCTTCACAGCAGATAATCAATAGGTCTAAAATACAAAAACTGATGAAACCCAGCCTCCGTGAAAATTGTGCAGGGGGCTGGGGAGAGGGACTGTATTATAAGGTTTGGACCCCCTCCTCCACCACCACCCTTACCCTCTGCACAACCAGCAGCACGCTCGCTCACACTTTGACTTTGTCAGCCTTACATTACAGCCCTGGTTTGTACTGCAGCTCCTGCAGCACCCTGTCGAGTATTTGAGATTGAGAATAAATTGTGATTTCAAGCCGCGGTAATATATTTCCCATCCATATATGAATGTGCAATATATCTTTGGAGTTTTTGTAAAGCTGTTAATCAGAAACAGTGCCTGAATTAATTTGGCAGGTGCTCATATTTTTCCACATCAAAAATAATTTTCTGGCCCGTAGCCATTCTGGAAGCCCACCTGGCTGGCAGTCGCTCGCTGGGTGAGTGATGAGATGGCATTGACCCATAAACTTGTGCCCACGTTGGCTGCTAATAATGCCAAGGTGGACTGCAAGTGGCCAATCATCCTCAGAACCTGCAGGAGCTCTTTTTGTATCCATTAAAAAGCATAGTTAGAGACTGTGACATTGCCAGGAAGTCAGTGTGCCCAGACAGAATTCTCAAACACCCACAACCTGTCATTTCTACACTTAAGGTATTATACAAATAAGTAAAGTATACCTGTAGGCTTATTTGTTTGTTTAACATTCTCTCCCCTTTTTCTTTATACTATAAGCTAAACTGAGTGGCTCCTGGTTACAGTCACATTTAATGGATGGACATATGTTAGATCCCTTCATCTAACTATCAACATAAAAGCTTAATGAATATAATGAAAAAGTGCATTTGTTCCCACCTGACAGTGACTGTGGCCTAGAGGTGGGGTGAAAAAGGGGAGACCTGTTATTGTTGTCGCAGCTGTTCTGACTGCTTATCTCTAAAATATTCATTGATTCCCCCCCCCCGCTTGTGGATAATCAGCTTTTGTTCGTGTCTCCGTTCTAACATCTCAGTATTTTTTTTTCCCAGTGAAACATTTCTGGCCCCTGAACTTATAGGATTATCTTCACCTCATGTCACTGATACGACTTAAATCCTTGTGTTTCCTCCCTCAGCCATCCTTGCTTTCTCTTTCACCTCAGCGGCTGATGTTGCTCTCTGACTTTTTGTCGCCTCTGTTTCTGGGTTATGTCCCACGAGGCAGGATTAGTGGCTAGCAAACTAACTTTGGGCTTAACCCTGGCTGGCTTTGTGGTCTCACTGCAGTGACTCACTTTTCACTCTGTGTATATCACCATGGTAACTTAGGCAGCTCCCGTAACCTGCAGGCTATCAGATCCAACTATGTAAAAGTCTGACTCCTCACCCATCAGTGATACTAGAGAATGGCACTGATATTTTTCAAGGTTTCTGGTGACAGAGAAACACAGATTTTAAAAAGGTTCCTTTTGCATTAAAATACCAAAAGTATACATCCATTAACAAAACACCTTTATGTTGTTATCCCCCCCATTTCTTTGGAAATGATGAACATTTAGGCTACACTATCTGTAGTTCGCCTCCAGCAGTCTTGTCTAGGTTTCACAATAGAATCGGCTTAAACCTCGATACATATATTGCTCATTTTTTATTCATTATAATAGTTTGATCTTGTTGAGAAAAGAGCATCGGCATTGGGGGTAAAACAATCCATTGCTTTGCCATATTTCCCATGTTTGCAATTTCAGTACAATTTCTTGACTCAACAATGTTAGAGAAAAATAAGATTTTCTTGTAGTGTTCACCTGCCGAAAAACAGTGTGTCACCTGGGTGATTTAACACTAAAAACTAATAAACTTTAGGGTTCATTAAACAACCCACTCACCGGTGCTGCATTTTGCCAGCAGTAAAGTGGACATGATTTTGAATGACTTTTCTGAAATAAGTTTAAACCATGAATAAGAATGATGGATATTAGACGTCATAACACCCTGTCAAGTGAAAGGGTTGAATAGGTGGTCGACCGTTTTGAGGTAAATAAGCCGATACTCTAGGAGGTAGAAGAATCACTATGGTCTATTCCAGACTTTATGAGCTGTGGGCACTTGTGCAGATTGTCTTAATGAGTTGGATGATTAATGCTTGTGCTGCTGTCAGCCGAGGGACACAGCATCCGTGCTGGGGCAGAACTTGCAGTGTATGGAGCTCTGCCTGTTTGGTTCAGATGACCGTCTGCACTGATGGACCTTCTGGACTTCTGCTTAGAACGTTAAAATTTTCTGGGGAGATGGGATAATCAGCTTATTGGAAAACTGTGGACTGAGCCGTATTCCTTGTGTATACTGAAGATGTTTTAAACGTATCAGGAATTTCAAAAGGATCTACTCAATTTCTCTTTTCAGTTCAGCAGTTGATGACACCTGTAGTTGATGATTTAAGAAGCTCAGCTGCCTAAAAGCTGCAGAAAGCATCCTTTGTAAACCAGGCAGAGTATGTTAGAAATTAGAGTGACATGAAGGTGCTTAGTGCTCGTAAATCATTTAGTTTAGGGAGACAACATTTGGCATTCTTTGGGGTCCAGCTAATTTTAATAAAGCAGAAAATGGGCAGAAACGTAAGGCACATCTGTCGACTGCTGCAGCAATTAACAGGATCTTGAGTCATGGTGCTGTTTTCTGGCAGGGCTTCTCACTCATCTCCATGCTGAAATTTTCTGCTCCAGTTTGAGCGAGGTTCTCTAATTAAGTCATTAAAAAGCAGAGCATTTGCACAATATGCTCCGCTGCCTTCATTACAAAGCACAATCAGTTGTGATTTATTCAATCACACTATGAGGCAGTGTTGAATTTCATTCAGGGTTGGAGATGAGTTCGTATAAACACATGGAGAGAGCTCACTTTCTTCTTTGTCTTGTGTTACTCTTCCAGGCAGTGTAGAGGTGGCCATTCATGTTTTCACAGCTTAAAATTGCTGAGAGATTGCGAGATGGCTGGAGCATAGTCGAGTTCTGGTATCACAAGAGATTTAAAACACTTTACTAGCAGTACTGTAAAGAGAATATAATGTAACTGCATATTTGAGGACACAAGCAATACAAAGCGACAAGCAAGTAAACACCATACATTTCAGATTACTCAGAAAATGTTTGCTTAAGGCAAGATATAGCAACATAATATTCATACTGCCTGAAGACAAAACACTATAATACAGGTGTATAGCTCGTGTATTGTATAGCTGAGCACCACTGTGCTTTCTTCCTCCCAGGCCATCTAACTCGTTTCTAACCCGTGATAGGCGGGATTTATGAAGTGTGACTTTTTCTGCTTCACACATCAGCAGTCAGAATCCCTGTTTGCTCGTGATGTGGTTGGAAGACCATGGGACATGCCTTGCCTGTTCCTACTCTGGTCTCACCAAAACCAAAACCACAACCGCACAATTGGTCTCCTGCATCTGAGCAAGGAGATGGGCCTGTAGTAATGGCTGGAGCACTATCTGGCAGTGTGAAGAGAGGCAATAGAGTGTATCATTTCATGGTAGGTCATGGGGATTTGTCCTGAGGAATAGCTGGGGCTCTTATAGTTCAGGGAATTTCACTTGAATGTACAGGTTCACGTTATAGTGTGAAAATAGAACAAGAAAAGAGAAATTAGGCGGATTAGAAAGCTGTGAGACTCTGTTGTTTTTGGAAGGTGCTGGTGTATTTTGCAATTACACACCATCTACAAAGCACTGACATTTAAGACTGTACAATTGGTGCTTGTTTTCTGTTCTTTGAAGTCAAACACATGACTGTTTTCACCTCTCCTTGGCTCAAGCTGTCTAGACAAGGAGGAGAACTAATCCTCATACTCTGTATTCCAGCGGGCTTGCCCCGCTGCATACAAGACCCAACCTCCCATCCTCTTAATCTCTTTGTCTCACTTTATTCACAGCAACACACCTTGTGAACATGAGCAGCCAAGCATCAGAGCGGTACTTCACAGGCCGTCCTCCTCCCCGTTCTCTCAAGGTAAGAGGAGGCAATGTACTACATCATCAGAGATCACTCTGCACTATTTGTCAGCTGTTGTTGTCATCATTGGAGGCTGGTATGAAGCAATGGTATTTGAGTTCTTAAGTACTTGCTGTCAGATAAAGCGAAAAACTTGCAAGTACAGATCCTTTAGCTTTATTTACCTACTGGTGCTGACAGTAATGTTCTGCAGCTATAGTAATCTAAGTTTACCACCTTGAGAAGCTTAATCAGTCTCTGTGGATAATGAATAGCAATATACTTGCCTTGGCAACAGCCTTACGTAGATGCCTTTAATTTCTGCCACAACTGCTTTTTCCTAGAAATTCTTTTATAGTGAATGGAAAGTATCAAAAAGAGGTCACAGGGGGGAAATGGAAACAGTGTGTGTGATTAAAAAGAGAGAAACAGAATCAAAGTCACAACATCACAATAACAAAAAAAAAGTAAAGGCTGTTTTACAGCTGCTGCAAATCCCCTGAGGCTGGGTGTTCGAGCAGCGGTATATTCAGCAGTAGCTCACTTCATGACAGGGAGATTCAGTGCTGCTTTGCTGTGTTGGTTATACTGTGACAATCCTGAAGTAATGTTGTACACACTGACATCGTCGTATGCAAAATTATTATCTTAAATGTTATGCTAATGTCTTAAAAAAAGAAAAAAAGAGTATACCTACAAAGGCTGTCAGGAATTTATTTTGTGCAGTAAGAAGGCCCACACTATTGTGCTCACTCCTGTCCTGCAGCTTTAATAACAGGTATTAGTATTACAATCAGATGTGCACGTTGAAAGGCTTTGCTTTACCCAGCTGGGCTGTTCCATTCTGCACTGTGAAATCTTTTGGGTTTTATTGCCCATTAAGGGTGGGCGATATAGCCTCAAAATTACATGACAATATTTCAAGGAAATTTGCAATAGTGATATTTAAGACGATGAGTAAAAAAAATATTGAAGAGTGTTTTATCAGTGGTTGCAGCTTGCAGACAGCAGCATTTATTAGTGCAAATGAAATGAAAGGCATTTTCCATCCCTCTTTTCCAATGAGCTGCTGTCATTGATGACAGACTACCTAATTCAAAGTGTGAATCTATTGCACTGGGTGCCAGCAGCAGCAGCATTATAGTGCAATGGTAGTGACACAGCACAAGCCAAATGTCAGCACAAAAGTAGCCAATGTTTTTTTTTAAATAAAAGTATGATATAACTGTGTAACACTTTATCTAACAATGACTAAAGTAACTTCGGCTTGTAACTCTTCAGAAGCTGCACAACATTGTCTCATAATAAAGCTGAAATGGAATATTTTCTACCTGGGATCTTGTATCATTGATTTTCTTCCACTGTTTGCTCTTCTTGTTATATGAAGCGCATCTAGTGAGTGCTCCAGCAATGTTTGGATAAATTGTTTGCTGGCTTACACATGATCAGCTGGTAGCATCTCATTGCAACTCTTCATACCTGGTTGTACTCAAAGGTGTGTTTTTGCCTCAAGTGGTGAAACAAATTTGTTGTTTCTACCTATAGTGCTAACAGGGCTCTATTTCCAGGAATAGAGCCCAGTTAACAAACTCTGAGTTTAAAAATAAACCCTGAGTTGATTAACTCTAAGATTGGCAATTCTGGGTTTTTGTTTCCAGAACAGCAGAATAAGTTTAATCAGTTCTCAGTATGTTCACCCGGCATTAAGCACGTATGTATAAGAGAAAGGAAGCGGTCATCAGTGGCACTCTGATACAATGATTCACCATGGCAGCAGATATTTAAAGAGCAGAGGCAACATTTTAATCCAGTGGACCCAGGAATATAACCTGAAACGATGGATATGAAGGAGCAAAAGTAATTATAATTAGCTTGGTCCACTCTGTCACCATCATTGACAGAATAAAAGTTTGATTTAAAAAATACATTCAACTTCAGTTTTTCAGTTTTATTTATATAGAATAAATCACAACAACAACTGCCTTAAGGTGCTTTATATTGTAAGGTAACGGGCGCTACTTAACCAGTAATGACAAACATGTTAGAAGACATGTCATAATTTTTATAGGTTTTAAATATTTCAGTATAGTTTCTGGAGAATCATTTTGAATAAATAATACAAACTGCGAGGCACTGTGAGCAAATTTCAATATAACTTGTTCAGAACACAGATTGTCTGGAGGCTGCATTTCAAAACTCTCTTTAAATAAACATATAGTTCATTTTTAGAGTCATAAAGTCATTTCAGCTTTATCTTCATTTAAAGAGTCAAAGCTGTGTTACATTTTTCCATCAGTGTAACTAATTGCAACATATAATTCATTATTGATCAGTGTGTTGTGTGTCAAAAACATTATATAGAGAAGTCTGATTGAAACAGTGTTTGCTACACTAAGATGACTAAAATAGTAAATACCCAGAAGCAGGCTAGCTTCTAACTGGGATTAAGTTTTTGTAAACTATACATTTCTGAAAATGTATTTGTTTTGCTATGCTCTTTGATAGCAATATTATAAACAGAAACAGATCACTTTTGTGATCCTTTCTTCCTCCCCAGTCGAGCCCCCATGTCTGTCTGGCCTCCCTGTGGTGTCTGTTTTCTCTTTTTTGTCAAGTTTGTATATGTTAGTCATGGTCTCTTTGTCACTTCCTATTTTATTTTGATAGTCACTCATCTCAGGTGCATTATTTTTAGTTTTTCTTCCCTTGTCTCCTTGGTCAGATTCTGTTCAGCTGTGTTCCCCAGGTGTGCCTTACTTCCCTCCTGTGTGTAAACTGTCTGCATCTCCCTCTGAGTTTTTGTTGTGTACTGCTTCATGGTGTGTGTAGCTTCTATTTGTCATCACCTGTTTACTAGACAATTCCTACCCCGTTCTGTTATTGTTTTTGTCACCTTTTTGCCAGCCCATAAATGCTGTGATTTTGAGTTCAATCCATCTGTTGAGTCCTGCATCTGGTTCCACTCGCCACCAGCCACACACCTTAGTTCATGATGTAACCAATGAAAATTATGTTATTGTGGGCGGTACGATATGGAACAACCACACTGCTTATTACTTATTACTTAACTCTTTCTTCATTGTTGTCTTCAAACAACCAAAGCAGCTACACACTACCCAACATATAAGCATTTATTTTTTAATAGACATCAAATATATTACATTTCATTTTATACCCTTCTAATTTGTCATAATTTGTCCGACAGTTTCTTACTACATTCTTCTGTCCTCTTATTTTTGGTTGAAGCACAAGTTCACTGTTTACATAGCAGATGAGTAAATGATAGGAGCACAAAAAAAAGACTTACAGTAAACTGAGAGAATATTAACCAGCCCACTTGAGGACCTTCAATTGAGCAAAGGTTAGATACATGAGCTGAAAAAACTGAGCAAAAAGCATTCAGGCAGATGTGACTGCACTCCTACACAGGCAGGGCCACATAGTTTAACCCTGTTAAATTGTTTCCACAACAATTAAGAAAAATTGCACCTTCAATTAGGAGCTCTCCTTGTCATTACGGCTTGTTGTTTCCTCCTGGAGGTGACAGACAACAGCAGCAAAGACATGCTGGGTGCTGTGGGGGAGTTGTGCGTAGGCGTGTGTACAGTTGATAATGTCGAGGTGCTGGGCTGACAGATGTGTGTTTATGTCAGGTAAGTTGTTATGCCATGCAGTCAGGGGCTATACAAATGTTTGTGTGAGAGTGTGTGTGTGTGAGTTGATGGGGTTACATGTTTTGCTTGCACAGCACTGTTCGCATGTTGGTGTGTCTATGTATGTTAAAGTGTTTATCTGCTGTCAGATGGGCTTCGTCTTTAATCTGTGCAGACAGCTTTGTAATTGGAGCACTGCATGAAGAGCAGCTCATAGTGTGAAAGATCAAGAAATAATTGAGGTGGAGGATGGGTGCATGTGCAGGGGTGTATGTCAGGGTGGTTGGTTGAGGTTGAGAGCCCAGGGACTGGTGGCAGTATTCCCGGGGCTGAGGGGGTTCTTGGTTTGTCACCAGGGCAACAGCATCATTGTCTGGGTCAATTCACTCGATCCCCACCTGTGTGCCCCCTCTATCTGGTCAAAACCAATTGAGTGCTTGTATGAATGGATTCCAAAGGCAGCAGTAAGAGCCTGCCCAATTTTCATTTCAATGCATTTCAGACGCATTACAGTTTCACTTTCAATTCTCCCCCATCACAGGGCCCCAACATAATGCGGTCCTCTCCTCTGGTCCCAGCCTCCTCCCCCAAGTACACCCACTGCACAGGAGCACAGGAGATGAACTCACCAGACAGGTGCCATACTGCTCACCAGAATGACAATTTGCCTTTTGGAAATCAGCCTCTGGCTCCATTGTGTTCCCTGAAATTGAGTTAGCCCATCAGCAGACACTCAACAGCTCCCTCCTGTCCCCTCCCCCTCCCTCCCTCCCCCTCCCTCTCTCTCTGTTTCTGTCAGTCCCTTTAATGTTAAAGCTAGCTGAGGAGAGTGCTTTCATCGGAACGTCTTCACAATAGAAGCATATTTTAAATTGGAAAAGCATTGCATATTATGCAACTGGTAGGGAGCTGTCTAGCATAAAAGTTGTAATAAAAAACTGGTCCGTATGCAGGTGAGCGGCAGCAGGTATTCATTTCATCTGCACAAATTGTATCACTGCAGTCGTATTGCTTATTTTTATGTGACACAAAATAGGAAGGTAGGCCTAAAAAATGCAATACTTCTATCAAGCAAAAAAGAGAAGACACCGTTTTTAAGATAATGAAGTCCCAGCACTCCTGTGTCATGAAAAGAATACCCTATAGTACTTTAAAACAAGCACCTACTTCCTATATCCATTAGAGCCCGATATCAGCAACTCTGGAGACATTATAGATAATCAGGGCAGGCAGTATGCAGAAAGATATTGGCTGACTAACAGGGTCCTTGGTCAAGCCTAATTAGCTGCTGTATCCAAAATCAAATCTGTTATCCATCAGGAGAAATGGTTTAGAGCTTCATCCATCTCTGGTGTTCCTACAGAACATACAGTCAGACGTTTTAATTAATCTGTATTGCACAGGTAGCAGAACTAACCTAGTTACTGTTGCAGTAAGGCTTAGGTGGTGCGGTAATGGTAGGAAGGCGAAACTGGAAATGCAAAGATGTGCTCCACTCACTTAATTGGATGGTCATATGTAACTGTTGTGAAGCTGAATTATTTGCAACCACTAAGAGTGTTTATATTATTTGTGGCACCTCGTAAAGCACTTGCCTCTTGCCGAACAGTGACAACAAACAACATGAAGCTAATGTGGCTAATAAATGTCACATTAAAGGCTTTGTAAATTGTTTTATTAAGACAGGTCATTTTTTTAACTGAATTTTTCTGCTGTCACTCATTACCAGGGAGAACAGAGAATTTATTTGGTTCTTTAATCTGTGAGCACACTAATGCACACCTCATTTACTGAAATACTGATAAGCAAGGGTCTTTGTGACAGTACTGAGACAATGATGTTTGAGGAAACGGAGAATGCTTGCTTTGGTTTAGATCACCTTAGGTAATGTATAACTAAAGAGTTGGTTGCTTTAACTGGCTGTACTGCTAGATAGCAGATAGTTTTCTCTTCAGCTAATATAAGTGTTTGTATATTTGTGTTATTTATTAAATTGTCTGGCAACAGTATCACTTGGCAAGCATTTTATTGTACTATCAGACGATGTAAATTCTTACATCACTACCTGCAACAACTAACTAGGCGGGAAAATAATATATCAGGTGACAATGAATAATGCAAATTTTATGCAAATGCTTTAACGGCAGTCTGCTAGAGGACAGAAGGGAATTTGGGCTGTAAAGAAAGATTAATTAAACCTACACAATCTTGACTGGAAAATTGTCAAGGTTATTTTTAGAAAAGATAGAAAACAGGTCATAGTACCAGACCATTCTTTAGGTTTCTATGAACGCAAGCAGGCACTATTTAATAATAAAATTCCACTATTGATCTAGTGTTAGGTGGCCGTGCAGGATTTTTGATGTTGTGTACTTCTGTTCCTCTTTGTAAGTGATGTGTTTTTGCTTCTTTTTTTATTAATAAAGTCAACTTTCTAAATGATGTTGGAAGAAGATTTATAAGTTCTGACCACAAAAAGGTTTGGACTGAAAAACTGTTTTATAGAAAGTGAGTGAGTGCTTGTCTTCTGCTCTTACCATTGTGCCTGTGTGCATGTGTTTGTGTGCGGTGCCTCTGCTTTGTGTTGAGTCCAGATGGCTTTGTGCTTTCCTTAAGGGGGTGGTGTCAAGAGCGCTTGCTTTGTTTCTCAGGAAAAAAAAAAAGTCTGAACATTGACCCTTATTGACAGATCTAACGGACAAAAACATCTGTGAAAACCGTGTGTACAAATGTTCCTATGTCAGTTTGTTCTTACTCTTACATACACATTTAGAACTGCCTCATGCAGAACATGCATGTGAACAAATGATGAAGACCTGGAAGTAGTCAAAAAATTACACAGCTTTATACTCAATACTACTACTAAAAATAATAATACTACTAATAAATGAATACTAAAAATAGTAATAATATTAATACTACTAATAATACTATAATATTAATAGTAGTATTATATATTATATTATTATATTTTTATTATTATTATTATTTCTTATTTCTTACTTGTAATTATTTACAGTTTTCCCAAGATAATTTGAATTGAACACATAAGATATTAAATTACATAAAAAGGGCTAACTAGTGTAGACTTTAAACTTTGTAAAACACATTGTTATAGGCATTATCATGTCTTTTCTCATGTCATCTTGTCTTATCATTAACGATGACCCCCATCCTATCTAAATGATGTCTAATATAGTCTAATTTCTTGGCACTTTCCCACAAATGCTGCAGGATCTGGATGTTTATTATTGCAGTGAGTTTCTTATCTCAAGGTAGTCTCCACCTGTCTTCTCCTTTTTTATATTATCAAGGATTTTTGTTTTACTTGAGCCATCATGAGTGGAAAAGATATTCAGAATCCCTGTTATTTCACTGTTATTTTTTAACCATCTTCACTCCTGTGAAACACTTTTGAAAGGTGCATATTTTTTGGCCTCCTCCTCGGACACTATTGCTTTAGTTTCTTCAGGCTTCATTCTGTCTTTGTCTTGGTGTTTTTCTCTTAGTGATACAGGCTTCTCTCTTACAACACCTCTTTCTCCACTTCACCCAAAGACAAATATTTTTGCTTGTATAGAGAAATGTGGGTGTGGGGATATGCAGACTGCAGATAGTGAGCATGAGCTGGTTGATATAGAATAATTTTGATTCACTAACATGTGCACAATAGTACAAACAAAACTGACTGGTACACTGGTGCACATTTCATGATTCTGATTTTGCAGACACACTTAGAAACATTTTTGCACACATATTAGTGAATCAATCCCAATTTTTTGTTGAGATCACACATCTTTATCTGTTTGTGCCTATTCCTAACACAATAAAGCAGTTTTGTTAACTCTTTACGAACGTCATGAGTGTTCTCCATTTCTTTTAAGGCAGCATTTGCCCCCACAAGGGAAACCTTCTGTCATTGAGAGCTTTACCTGTGACACATGTTACTGTCCAAGACATTGTTATAGTATATATATAACCCCTTGGGAGTGTTTTCACAAATCAGAATAATGCTGATTTGTTTACATTTCAACTTTTTCTTCCAGTATGCAGAACCTGGAATCTTAATCCAGTTAATGGGGAATGGTCTTGACCAAAGTAATACATCAATGCCAAGTAGGACTGAGATCTGCTAGTGAAATATGATTTTCTCTTTATCAGTATAAATAAGTTCCCATAACTCCATAAAATGAAAATAAACTGCTGTATTTGCCAGCCAAAGCCCACTTACCTTATGGTGGATGCGGATGGTGTATACATGGGGAAAAAAGAGGAAATAACTGTATATATCTAATTTCTACATGAAGTAGCAAAAATATGCTTTGTCCACAAAAAAGGGATGGAAATTACAGATGGATTTGGAACTTCAGAACACCATATTCTTTACTCATGAATAAGATTATAAAGAGAAATCGGGTTTACAATTTCATTTCTCGAGAGGTTGAGCATCATGCTGTAGTTCAGAGAAAAGCATTATGAAAAAAGCGGGTTATGAATCTGTTTTCAAATTGAGGCCACCTCACCAACACTTAAACTCTTTTAAGTTGGGGAAAAAAGAGTGCTCGAAAGAACATTCAGCTTTCTTGCCATTTCCACGCTTTTTTCTTATACTGTGCTTCACATTAAACACCTTCAGCAAAATGCTGCAAAATAATAACTATTACTGCAGGCAATGTAATCTGTTGATGTTCAGTGAACATTGTCAAGTAATAGAAGCTTAAAGGGACGTAATGGCCATTTCTCTTTGCACCTTTTTGGCTCAGTGTCGCCCCCTCTTCTCCATATCACCTTGGCCATAGGCTATTTTCCTCTGTACAGGCTGTAAAAACCTTAGAAGGGCTAGTAACCTGAATGACATTCACTTAAATGAGACAGTACGTATCGCTTTTGAGGACAACAGTCTTCATACGAGTGTACTCGTACTTGTCCTTGTCTGGGTTGATTTCAATTTCCACCTGTCATTATTCTGTTTCATCAAATTTCTTTTTTGTAATGCTGAACAACACCTTGAAAATATATTATGTCCTTCCAAGAACAGCTATCTATTTTCTGTAATAAACTAAAGATTGAATATTAACAACTCTTGGTGCATGGTAGGCAAAGTGTGATACAAAACCAATGTTGACAGACAAATTATTCAGGGATATTTTTGTTAGATAATATACACAGAAAACGAGAAAATAGAGTTATATTTTGCTGAAATCAGCCTTGAGCATTTGTTATAAATCCTAGTTATAGAGTGAATATTACAAATGGATATAGCCATTGTGACATTCCCCAGTGGTTAATGAAGTCTTTTGTGTGGCTTTGAGCTCAACTTTTCTTGGTTTTTGAAACCACACATCATGAGTGAGGGACACTGGAAAGGATGCTGCGTGCCTAAATTGAAACTACTTATTAATTACAAGGTAAGACTAGCCTGATCTTGCCCTCCTTTAATGTCCTTTTTACTCTAATTTATAGTATCGTGATATTGTATTATAGTAACATTAGGCCTCAGTCACACAGGCCTAGAGTCAGGAACTCCCTAGCAACCTCCAGTCTGTAGAGAAAAATGTGTATTCTCCAATCGGTTGGCAAATAGTCACTAGAGGTTGTTGGCTGCCACTGAAAAAATGAAATCAGCTACTAGTTATATTGCTACAGTTACCAATAGTTTACATGTAAGACACCAAGTTGTCAGTGAACATCAGCTAATCTGCAATGGAAACTGGAAACACACAGTAAAAGTTGGCCGTCATCACTGCAAACAGCACGTTTCAAAAAGTTTCAAACACTTTACTTTGAAGGGAAACGGTCTCCTTTCTTGTTTGCATCATACCTTTCTGTGTTTCAATTCTGCTTCTGCAAACTATAGGTGACTGTGGCAACCTGCAAGTCAACAAAGCAGTCACTGGGAAGTTTTCAGTGCATCACGTTGTGATCTATTTCCTCTAGGTATTGGCAGGAACTATAAACAGTCAGAAAATACACATTTTTCCTGGCAACTAGAGATTGCAAGGGGGTTGCCAACTGGTATCTAGACATGTGTTACTGGAAATTACATTATTTAATAAAAGTAAACCAAAGAAGAAGAGTCTTACATTTGAGAAGCTAGAACAAGTAAATGTTTTTGTATTTGACTTGATGAATAACTTCTACACATTAGTTTTCATTTTCTCTTTTTATCTGGTGTTGGTTGAATTTAGATTCGTCCCTCATATAAAAATTTCTCACTCCACTGTACCAGCATGTGTGGAACTCTGTACTGCTGTTTCTATAGCAGCAGGGGTTAAAGAGGGCATGGAAAAGCACACTCTAGGCTTTCTTTGTTGGTCTTTTTTCTATTTATTTCTCTTCATCTAAGTTGTTCCCTTCCTCACAGAATATGAGGTTCAGCTTGTTTGTGGCCCTAGAAATAACAGATTCTAAGATGAATTGTGTCTGTGCATTTGATGTTCACAGTACTTCTTATTTAGAATTTTGAAATTATGTTTTATGAATAAAATGTTGAAGAGATTCAGAACGTGAATTTGTTTCAAATTCTGCTCAGGGTTCTTTCATGAAAAGCAAATTAGATGTAATACTGGCAGTAATAATATTTGTAATGCTAAAGTGATCAAAAAAGAACACTTTGGTTAATGAAATACACCCTGCCAGAGCTTATGTGTCTTTTTGTATTTCTACAAAAAGAAACCTAACCCAACTTATGTAATTATATTTTTAAAAATTATTATAACTTAATGCTGTGATCACATAAAAATGTAACTCATAGTCCCTAAACATGCCCCTATTACTAGCTCTTTGGGTTCTTTTCGGTCTCTTATATTTAATTTTTTTTTATATGCGTAAAAGTCCACTCTAAATTGAGCGGATAAAAATGTTGCCAAACTGCGTAAAATGCCATATTTATAGTCCAGACTTTTCTTGTGTTACTTATTTACTTTCCAATTTAAAACGCTGACACAAATGAACAGCTCTTTCTGTTAATCCAGATGGAGCAAACTCACAGTCTTCATGCACTCCCTGCATTTATTTTCAACTCAATTTATATACAGCGCCTATCACAGCAAAGTCTTTAATAATGTAAGGTTAAGATCCTACAATAATACAGAAAAACCACAACAATCAGACAACCCCCATATGAGCAATCACTTTGGCGACAGTGGGAAGGAAAAACTCCTTTTTAACAGGAAGAAACCTCTGACAGATCCAGGCTCAGGGAGAAGCTCTGGGAAAAACTCCCAGTGAGTAGAGCCTCCAGTTCCCACTCTTCAGCCAGCACACCTGTTTTTTATTTTGTTTTTTTGTTTTGTTTTTATCAGTCTAATCACCTGCCTGCATATAAGGTCCGGCTCTATCAATCTTCACCAGATTGTGTCCTGCGTGGCTGCACTTCTTCCAGACTCACTTACCTGATTCCATCAAACTAGTCCATGCCTTTTGGAAATCTCAGGTCAAGAACTCATCTCTTCAATCTACCTATGTAAGACCTACCTGTCTCTAACCTTTTCCAAAAACATGACCAGTGGCTTTGCCCACTGTTCACTTCAAGTGTCTCCAAAGTGAGAATACCTACCTGCATTCAAAAATTGCCACTGAAATCTCTAGACACCTCAACCCTTGTGTCAACCAAGTCTAACTCTTGTCTCCTCTCTCACCCAGGGTTGCTAAATTGTCCCACCTGTTGCATCCAATCCACTCATGAATTTCCTACTTGTGTTAATAAAACTGCTGACTCCTGGGTGCTGCTTTAGACTCAAACTGGTTTCACCTATTGAGACTACGACATAGCATTTCAGTGTTTATTGCAAATCTAAACATATTCCAATATAAAAACAAACAAAAATAATAAATGACCTCTAAATGATATTATGCATTCTCTAAATTAATATAACTCAACACTAATGGTGCATCATACTATTAAAGTCACCAATATAGCTTGAATTTGCCATTTAGCAAATTTTTTGCTGAATTAATAAGTTATAGCAGAATTACCTGACATTTTCCATGTTCAATAGTAATGATTTTGTTACTCTGTGGTCTTTTAGTAGAAAAAGCAATGGAAAATGTCATCAGTCAAAATGCACTGAAAATATGCTTTGTTATCAAATCGAATGAGATACAGTATCCAGACACCGTCATCCTAGCTGTGCTTGTCTTTTATCTTCCTCGAAGGCACGGCATTACTTTAGATGTCTGTTAGAAATTCAGTGTATTAAAGCGCTTGGGTTACAAGGGTTTGATCATGAATGTATATATGCAGTTTGATGTGGCTAGTGTATATGGTGCAGTGTCTCTTTTCTTGGTCCAAAGCATGCATATCACATTGTTGAGATCAGCGGTTGTGTTTCCAGCAAAGATTAGTCATGACACTGCCTCTGATACTGTCTGCTCACAGACTCATTTATAAATTCTTATATGTTTTGACAGGTACGAAATATGTTTGGACAGCTGAAACACATCAGACTGTATATTCTAGTGTCAAACACCATTTTAGTAACTGTTCTCAAATCTGCAGTCTTAAGGCTGGCTGCGCTGTAGGTATGTGTGTTTCAACAGAGGATAATGAGCGACAGATACAAAGTGAGAGCGAGGAAATAAAAGACAAGAGAAAGCAGATTTTATACATCCTTAATTGTCTTCCTCTGCCAACATCAAACAGAACAGTATGTGGTGTGTGGCATCTTGAAAGAGACTTCATCCATAATTTTGAATGCAGCTCCACAATGTGCTGTGTACTTGCATAAATAAAAAAAATACACATAACATGCAGAGGAAACATGATAAGAAGACAGAGAAGGAAAAGTTATGAGGCACTGCTCAAAGAGTGGCCTCAACTGCTCACAGCTAGCGGAGCAGAACAAACCGTCACCAAAAGGTAAACTAATGATGAATGGAAGTGGTCGATCTTATTTTCAAACCTTAAACTGTACTCTAAAATTCAGTAAAGGAACATTGTGCAGCACTGTATGATGCAATAACTCAGATATTGCATTGCTCCATTCTCACTTACCCAATGGAAATTCTTTTTTCAAAGAAATAATTTGTTTAATTGCCCCCAGCGGTGGAGCCAATTAAGAATATAAACTCAATTAAGTCTTAAGTGTGAATTTTTACTTGGAAGTCAGATAATGAAGTGAAACAGACAGGAGCCTCTGTGATAAGTACAGTCATTCATAAAGAGGATTGTTTATGTGTGTAATTACTCTCCATGGCTTTTCTACCATGACAGTCTTGCCTTGAACAGACTTTTTCTATGTGTAAACCCTCTGTGAATGTGTTGGTGAGTGAAAGTGACTTTCAGATCCATGTTACTGATGATGGCTGGACCTCTGAACCTGCTGTCATTGAGTTTGAAAAATCTGCCAAGATCTGCTGAGATTTTATAGATGTATTAAGTAGCTGATTTTCACTAACTCTTTTATTTATATGTTATACAAATCGATGCTACCACATTGCTGCAGCTAGAGACAATATTTCCCTGCCAATAACAGAGAATTTGTTTTTCCGCTTGTGCAAGACTAATGGATGTCTGGCAACTTCTCTCTTGGGTTGCTGCCAGTGTGGTTATATAGATGATAATAATGAGCCTCTTTTAATTTGGTACCATCTCTTTTTGAACTTCTTGTTTAGTTCTACTGCAATAAAAAAAGCAGTTGGTGTACTGAACAGAATATTTCTTTCTAGGAGTATATTGTCCCAAATGTCCATAGTCATTTTAGTTACAGAAAGGTAGTGCACTCTTTAGTTAAAATGTAATTTCAACTGAGATGCAAATTAATTGCTCCCACTTTTGTAAAAAGACATCTCTTAGCAAGAAAGTGATTCTCTCCATCATAAATATTTCCATCACTGAGTCCATCCATTGTTTAAGACTTGGAGTTCTTTGTAATTGCTTTTTTTTCCCCGTTAGCAGTAATGAGTTTAACAACGTTCTCTTTTTATTACTCCAAGGTACAATATCATAACATCTTGGGGATTTCATTTCATCAGAGGTTTTGGTGCACATTGACATGACAGCATCTCACAGTTACTGCAGATTCGTCAGCTTGACATCCATTGTGCGAATCTCTCATTGCACCACATCCCAAAGGTGCTCTATTTTATTGAGATTTTATGACTGTTGAGGCTATTTGAATACAGAGAACCAATTGTAAAGTTCAGAAAACCAGTTTGAGATTATTTGAGCTTTGTGATAAAGTGCATTGTCCTGTTGGAAGCAGCCATCAGAAAATGGGTACACTATGGTCGTAAAAGGATGGACATTTTCAGAAACAATCCTCAGCTAGACTGTGGCATATAAATGATCCTTAGTTTGTACTGATGGGCCTAAAGTGTACCCAGAAAATATTCCTCATACCATTATACCACCAGCAACCTGAACCGTTGAGACGAGGCAAGATGTATCCATTCTTCCATGTTGTTTACACCAAATTCTTACCATACCCTCTAATGTCACAGCACAATTGGGACTCATGAGACCAGGCAATGTTTTCCCAGTATTATGTTATTGAGTTTTGGTGAGCCAGTGTAGACTGTAGCCTAGTTTCCTGTTCTTGGCTATTGCTCCAAATGAGTCTTCTGCTGCTGTAGCCCATCTGCTACAAGGTCCGATGTGTTGTGCATTCAGAGATGCTCTTCTACATACTTTGGTTGTAACAAGTTACTTTTGCCTTCTTATCAGTTTGAAGTAGTCTGGCCATTCTCCTCTGACCTCTGGTATCAACAAGCCATTAATTTTCTGATTGATTCTCTTTAAACCCTACAGATAGTTTAGTTGGGAAATGCCAGTAGATTATTCTCAGAGCAGTCTATTTGATCTTTCTTCTCCATTCTGATGCTCGGTTTGAACTTTAACAGGTTGTCTCGACCATGTCTACATGCCTAAATGCACTGAATTTCTCCTATGTGATTGGTTGATTAGATATCTGTGTTACCAGTAGTTGAACAGGTACATCAAAGTACCCAGTGAGTGTGTCCACACTATCTCCAGCATGGCTGGTGACTAGAATTGTTTGCTTTTCATGTAAAAATGTAATTTAAAAATAAAGAAAATACAAAAATGTAATTAATAGAGCTTGTGTTCTTTTTTTCATTTTGTTTTGACGCATCTAGTTTTACTTGCACATGTATCTGTTTCTGTAGATACTTGTGTAATTTAGAGATGGTTTTCATATTAGTGTGTTTATGTGGTTCAGTCAAAATGTGTACTATCTTTAATTGACTGCAGCTTATCTACAAGAAAAAAATCCAAAAAACAGTTTATTTAAAAACTAATTTTAATATACTGTAATAGATAAACAAGTCTAAATATAAAGATGAAAGCGAAATCAATTTAGGAATGAAAGCAAGCCAGCCTCCCTTCAACATCTACTACAAGTAGGAAAACAAGAAAGTATAACTTCTAAATGCTCACCTTTTGAAAACCTAAAAGTTAACTACTACTACCAGTTTAAAAAAATGTTACATTAAAAACTCATGGTAAGTGCCGTCAGTAAGGCTAAGTAGCCAATAGAACTTTTCACGTGGAAAACTCTGAAGTCCTTGTTTCATTACCTGCCACTTTCTATACTGGTTGTAACCTGAAGGGTGTAAACAATACTGGTTGTATTATATTAATTTGGTGTGTTTTTAATTAATATCTGATGTTCAGATAAAAAGCCCCGGGACTTAAACTGTGATGTAAAGACATAAAATAATAAAATAATCTTAACCTCATTCTAATTCTCCCTGACAAGCACTTCATGCCAGACGGCTCTCCTGATTACTAGGCGATGCCAAAATGAGGTGAAACACAGTGCGAGGAGAGGGCTCTGCATGCAAGATTAAAGCTATGTTGATTTTGTCAGAAAGCAGAGGTTGTCTGGAGTTTAACAAATCAGGGAAATTCACACACTCACACTCACAACACTGGGGCTTTTTCAGGACAGGGCAACAAAGAATATTTTTTTCCCAATGGACCTGCAGTGTGGATTCCCCTCTACCATTACTGTATCACTTCCTCTTTGCCTTTTACCTCCCTTTCGCCCCCTCTACTTCTCCAAACCAAGTCCCCTGGCACCTAGCCTCTTACTCATCTTCTGTCTTGCTTCTTTATACCATTTCTTTTCTCTTCCCCTACTATTCTTAGCCAGAGGCATTTTGTTTTTTCTCCTTTTTGCCCTCTCAGCCTCCCTCGAGCCTTCTGTCTCCTTATCTGTCTCTGTCCATCTAGTCTTTTGAGTCACAAATAAAATTTTCTGTCTGCCATAGATGGTAGAGGAAGGAAAAACCAGTCTCAGTAAGGTGATGGGCCGACACATGCCACCAGAACACTAATTCATCGTGGCAGTGATTCTCCAAGTGGTTTGGACTCTACTGGAAGGATGGAAGACTATTCTCCCAAATATATGCCCTTACTTGGTGTTTTGATGATGACAATGGTGCAGTTCAGAGACTGTACCTGCCTTATGGATGAAGCATTGTAATCCCAAAAGAAAGTGACCCTATTAGTTGTCTTTTTATAGGATAAAGGAAGGACTTTGCACTAATTTTGCAGTGATCCTTCCTTCTTATACAGCAGTCACAATTACAAAGTGCACCCAACTACTTTGTCGCAGAGTTGCCGTGGAAGTGATGGTCTAGTTTTCACCAAACTCTTCTTTTGTGTATATCTACGACCATGAAAGCATAGGAATGGTTAATGCTTTATCATGTCACTGTAGAGCCAAAAAACAGAATACTGTTAAATTAGTGGACTAATATGCTTTTTCTTATTTTTTGTCATATTTATAATATAGATCACATATAAAATAATGAGATCAGCCTATATAGAGGTAATCCCTGTGAGCAACAACCTGAGGTTTCAGTTTGCTTTAACTATGTTGCAGAGAATTTCTACGCTCTGCATGATGTCATAGAGACCAGATATGGATAATATTGTCATCTCAGACACACAGCTCAGTTTTCAAATAGAGAAACCCCACCTACCTTCATATCTTTTTGTTTGCCAGTGGCAGCCAGTCATTGGAAAGTTAGCTTCAGGGGGCTTAAAAGAGTCCAAGAATAGAGTGGAAAATGAGCAAAATCCCACACTTTACCACTGTTATTACCTGAAGCAGATTTAAAAGTGTGTTAAAATGTATAGGACATTCAGTCACTCAGGGACAATATAAAAATGCTATCAGAATGACATTTATTACTCCAGGCACACAATAATGATATATATCATCCTCCCTTTCATAATACTCTTGCATCCAGCAGTGTCAGTAACAGAAATGTTATTCCCAACACACTTACATCTTTATATATAAGACACATCGGATCAAGATCAGGAAGTTTCAAAGGTTATTTGTAAGGAAACCGACAGGCGAACAAAAGCCTTGTGAAGATAACGCTCAAAAAGGAAACTGTCACTTCTGAGAATGTGGGGGGCACATGTATGTAAATAGAGTGTTTTTACATACTGGGCATGTTTGTACATGTGTGTGAATGCAAGCAAGAAAAAGTAGAGATATTTTAGCCATGGACAAAAAGCACATCTGAAGCATATGTTCTGATTACCCAAATTTCTCCTTAAAGCACAGATGTTTTGCAAAGTGAGGTTCTTTAAAAATGTCATCTCCTGCTTAGATAAATGGTTTACACCTTCTTTGCTGCCTATTGAGCCGTCATAGTTCCATTGTGTCGTAAAAAGAAGAGTATACTCAGCGCTATATAAAAAATCTTTCTCCCTGCAAATGTCTGCAAATCCTGATATTTATTCTTCAGCAAGATCATTAGGGAGGAACTGGAGGCAACCATATGGACACAAATGCTGCTCAGCTCAGTCCATTATTTAAATACAGATCTTGGTAGACACCACCAGTAGGCTTTCTCCATCTGCTGGCACAAGCACATACCTAGGATGCAAGGCAGTAACTTGAACAAAATGAGTTATAGAGAATATGCCTATTCAGATGGTTTATTTTAAGTTGAGTTTTATTTCAATACTGAAAACAAAAGTAAGGGAGCTGATAGACAATGACAGGTAATACTGTTGAAAGCCAGAGCAGTCAGCTTTATGAGAAATGTCTCGAACAGACAGTTGTAACTGAAAGTCAGCAAAACTGTTGCAAATTTCCCAAGCAGTTCATAGTCTCATGGTTCTGTTTGAATCATTAACCCGTATGAATGCTTAGAAATTACATGATTTGTTTTTGCAAAGCAAATGTGAGCAAATGTTTTAGCTTTTAAAATTCAACATTTACACAGATGTATATGATAGCTGACATTATACATTACTGTAGCAACATGATCACAGTTTCTTTTATGACATCACCATAATGAAGGCACTAAAAAGCAGCTTGGCTGCTCTTTTGTTTCATTTGACTCCAGAAGACAAGAGAAAGATCAACATGAAAAAGAAGCAAATTCATATTGCCCCCGGCGCGCTTTTCCATGCTAAAATATGCATCAGGCTGTGATTATTATGCCTGGCTCTTTCTATGGAAACTAGTGGAGCAAGATTATTTGGCTCTACATAAAATGCAGCTGAGGATGCTAAATATAAGAGTAGTTCTGCTACTGTATAAAGTTTTTTATAAGTTAAGGTAGATGAGTATGTGAAATTCTTGATGGTTTATGACATAGTTGATTGTTTATTTTTCACTATTCAAGTAGCCATCACATCACAGATATATAACATTTTGTGGTTGGCAGTGTGGCTATTAGGGAGTTTATGTAGTACAATGTAAGGCACTCAACATGCTTAAATTAGCAGCAGGAATTGCTGGAGGTTGGAGAAAAGAAAAAAAGGTGTCATGCAAGAAAAGTGTAAAAAGAGGGCTGGAGTTAAATGATATGCACGAGATAATTAGAGATTGTGAAGTGAAGAGATGAAAAGAACCAAGTGCCTCCCTATTCCAAATACATGAGGGACCCTGCAGCTGGACACCAGGCCTTTAGGCTGAAATATATACACTCATTTTCTTGCCACCAATTGTACAAATTGTTCTCTGCACTGGTCTATCTACACATGCTGTCTTTTCAGATAAAGCCAAGCCAAGGGAGCCGGAACGGCATGCTGTGTTTGGAGGCTTGATTATGCAGAGTGGCAGACTGAGAGAGGCGTTTGGAAACGCTTCAGCAGACAGATCACTGCTGGGCCTCTACGCGGTGTGTGTTTGCCGTCCAGTAGCCGAGCTTCACAGATAGTACTGCTTCCCTGTTGACTGGCAACTCTTTAAAGGCCCCCCTGGACTGAATGAGCTCTGTGGGAAGAATGAGAGGAAAATGGGTGAAGAGACCACTCAGGACAAACAAATTTAGAAGAAACAGGGAAAAGTGTACCTTTAGAGAAAGGGATAAATATAAGAACTTATTACAGATGCTTTATGAATTATAGTGTAATTAATTTTTAGAAGTCCAGAAACTTGTTTGATTTTACTTCTCATTGGGGTCCGATGTATTACTTTCAGTGTAGTGAGCAATATTAAATACTGCCGACTGTGACTTCCGTACCTCAGCCGTTTATCAGATTGTTTCTGTCATCGCTTTCCTGCCCTCCACCTCATCAGAGACACTGGAGTGTCCGTGGATGAGACTTCTGCAGTGAAAAAACAGTTGCAGGCATCGTCTCTCTGGTTCCCTGCACTGACACTTGCGATTTGTAGAAGTCACACCCTACAGTGATTGCAAATAATGATGAGCTGGTGAAGAAAGGCTGAGGGAGAGATGGTGGTGATTGCTGCTGCTCTGTGTGAGTCAATAATGGAGAATATATGTCATCTGCCATTATGTATCTTACAGGCGCCCCCGTAACCCATATGCTAATTAATGCTGATTTATGCCTCATTATGTTGATTTATAACTAGGCTACCAGAGTGCTGTTGACTGACTGCAGAAAAAAAAAAAACAGTTTGAAACATGTTAGCATCACTCTCGCGTGGTCTTCGGGATGGCTCGGTGAAGCTGTGTCTCGTTGTTTTAAAAAAAATCTCAGAATAATTTTTTGAGCGATCATGATAAATCTATGTCATAAAATTTTTTTATACTGCACCATTAAAGGGCCAAAACTGTAGCTCTGTGTGATTCAGTCCATTAATTGCAAATCATGTACACTTTGCATTACTGATGGCCATTTTCCAAACCATAACTTTGATTTCCTACGTTCGAGTCACTCATTCATTTGCCTCATTTCAATAAAATACATACATCAACTTGCTGAGACTTGAAGCTTACTCGAAATAGGCAATCCATCATAACTTTTACTGTATACATGGCAACTCATTTAAAATTTTTAAAATATGGAGTGGCGGTGCTTTTATAGCAGCCTATGACATTCAAGTTTTCATTGTTACCTAGCCAAAGCATTTTGTACTAATTAGCTATGTTAGAAAAAAAAAATCTCAGACCAAAACATGAGAAGGAAGGCTGTTATTTTTCTTTCTCCTAAACTCTACACAAAGTAGTAGTACAAAAAGCCGGAAACACAAAACTGATCTACTATCACTTCATAAAAAGTCATAGAGAACAAGTTTTAAGCAAAAGTTGCCCATTTTCACATTTGTCAGACAATATTAGCATTATTTTGACTTATAGTTCAGGCCAAGTGATGGAAATAATTCCAGCATTCACTCTCATTTTAGCTTTGTTTATGTCCCGAGGACAAGAGATATATGAAATATGTTAATGACAGAGCTGAGTTTGATCAGAAACAATAAAACTGTGGACCATAAATCAAAACCAGAGGAATGGAAGATGTTTAACAACATTGCAGAGCTGAGAAAAACTGAAGGATAGCATTATTTGTATCTTCATCAGAGCATCATATTACACTTTATTATTTGATTGATTATTAATATGTAAATTTAAATCAGAGGAGCTTTAAGGAACTTTTTTATGACCATGTTTTATGCAAGTTGGAACGATGGGGTCCATTAATCTATACTGCATGGATGAAAGACTCTAAGGCCTCCAAATATTCAAAAATTAATGGCAATAATGTGAAATACACTTACTGGCCACTTCATTAGTTACACCTTACTAGTATTGGGTTGGAGTCCACTTGCTTTAATTCTTTGTTTCATAGAATCAACAAGATGCTGGAAACATTCTTCTGAGATTTCCGTCCATTTTGATGTGATGGCATCACACAGTTCCTGCAGATTTGCTACCCATCATGTAAATCTCCCATTCGACCATATCCTAGAGGTGCTCTGTTGGACTGAGCTCTGGTCACTGTGGGGGTCATTTGAGTACAGAGAGCTCATTATCATGTTAAAGAAACCAGGTTTAGGTGATCTGAGCTTATCCTATTGGAAGCATCCATCACAAAATGACCATAGCATGGTCGTCAAGGGATGAACATGGTCAGCAACAGTCCTCAGGTAGGCTGTATAAATGATCCTCAGTTGGTACTAAGGGGCCCAAAGTGTACCCAGAATATATTCCCCCTACCATTACACCACCACCAACCTGAACTGTTAATACAAGGCAGGTTGGATCCATACTTTCATGTTGTTTACCCCAAACTCTCACACTACCATCCAAATATTGTAGCACACCAGAAAACATCTGTGATTGTCCAACTTTAATGAACCCGCAAATGTTATCTTCAGTTTCCTGATTTTAGCAGACAGGAGTGACACCTGGTATGGTCTTCTGCTGCTGTTGCCCATCTGCTTCAAGATTTTATGTTTGTGTATTTAGAAATGTACTTCTGCATACCTTGTTTGGAACATGTTCTGATCTCTGACATCAACAAGGCATTTTTTCCCCCACAGAACTGCCGATCACTGGATGTTTTCTGCTTTGTGGACCATTCTCTGTCAACCCCAGAGATGGTTGCGCAAGAAAATCCCAACAGATCAGCAGTTTCTGAAATACTCGGACGAGCTCGTCTGCCACTAACAACAATGCCACGTTCAGAGCCACTTAAATCATCTCTCTTCCCTATTCTATTCTTGATATGAACTTCAACAGTTCTCTTGACCATTTCTATTGGACATGCTTAAATGCACTGATTTGCTGGCGTGTGATTGGCTGATTGGTGTTTGCACTAACAAGCAGTTGAACAGGTGTACCTAATGAAGTGGCCGGTAAGTTTCTAGATAACGGGCTAAAATATGGACAATTATCAGTAAGTGCTTGTGAACACTTCACTAAATGCTAGAAAATGCTAATTGATTATAGATATATTCAATTCTACCTTCTATTTCAGGCAACAGGTTCAGAGTGGCGAAGTATACTGATATTTGTAAAGAAACTGTAATACTGGCATTTGACCTACCAACTGTTTTTGTGCATGCTTTCTGGATTTAAAGCTTGTGTTTCATCTCAGCCTTCATGGCAGACTTAATTCAGGCTTTTTCACCAAACAGTCATCTCTACCTTAACAGTCAGTCTTCAAGACCGTACAGCATGTCGGAAGTGGAGAAGTTCTGCTCCCTTTTGTGTTGCTTGCTTGGATGACATGGCACCTTTTCAAGAGGAAGTGATAGCATAGGTTCTAGATGTACAAAAAAAAATGAAGAAGACTGAAGATATTGTGTTCTCTAGAGAAGAAAAAGTCACTGGTATCAGTGCTGATGGTGCTGTTGAAGCTTAGTGGCTCCCATATAAGTTTGTAATTCGGTCCCAGGATACAGTCTTTGATCAAATCATGCAGTTGTTTGAAATTGTTTCTGAAGCAGTGTACCAGAATGTCAGTAAAGAAATTAGAGTTTTGGCCACACTCGACTGAGCCTTTTACTTAGAAGCACTCACATGATGAGGGAAATGCATTCTTGATCATTTTGTTTAAATGGAAATGTTACAATTATGCATCATCAATATGCTGTTAAGCCTCACTGACAAAGGTTAAAGATAATATCAGCTCACCCCAATGTAATGCTAAATATGAAGAAAATCTGTATGGCAGTGTCTCATGTTTGAGTTAATTTTATTTGTAGTATAGTATTTATATACACGATGTGATTTTCTTTGATCACACTCCTTTGATCAGAAGGGGGAGAACTGTCAGCAGATTGGAGAAGGGCTGGCGGTAGAAACACAGCTAAAATATGGTTTCACAAATAATGCTGTTCAAATGGAGTTCACATGCCTTACTTTTTGAATTTGACAAAAACAAATCTGGTAAACTGGTTTTCTGAGGAAACATGCTAAAACGTAACATTTCCATAATTCACAACTGTCAGAGAAAGGTTAGGACCCAAATGGAGGAGGTTAAAGGCTGATTGACTTGAACAAAAAATCTTTAATGCTGAAGTAAATCCAATTTAAACAAAGTCCAAACATGAAAACAGAACTCTATAAACACTAAAGGCAAAAGAAATTACAGTGCTGCACATAAGGAGAAAAAACAGGAAACGAGACGAAGGTCCAGTCCACAGTAAAAGTTCAGCCTTGCTGGCTGATTCTAGCCGCCAGGCAAAGGCATTTTACCTTAATATCTCATGGTCATGATGTCTTCCTTATAAAAGCCTATTTTATGAACATAACATACAGGAACACACTCTAAGTCAATACATTGTGCAATTGTCATTCGTGACCTCCATGACCAGATCTGTGTGACAGCACAATCCCAAGAGCCAAAACTGAAGCAGCTATACCAAAAGCTGATATCATGAAACAGACATTAGAAAAGAATATTTCAGTATGTTCAACACATGGATGGCATGTTGCCTGGGTCCGGACATTTGAATCAGTCCACTCCACTGAGTTGTCTGATTCCTATGGGTCGGGGAGATAAAAGGTGAATGTAGTCACTGTAACCTCACCTGTTGGTCTGTGCACTTCAGTTTTAAAGCTTAGGTTTCCTTAGATTTAATGTCAGCATCTTGATTTTTTTGAAGAAGAAAAACAGCAAGGAATAGGTCTGCTGGGAACCCAGAAACAGATGGAGGACAAAGCATACCCTTCTATATCATCTATTTTACCCTCAGTGTGACCATTATTTATAGAATAAAAAATATCCTGTAATGAAGAAGGCTTGAAATTACCAACTGAGACCATAAACTCATTAGTAAAATGTTTACCGAGGTAATAAATCAAAAAGTAGAAGAAAAGTAGGGCCTTTGCTCATAGGCTTCTATACAAGTGGACGTATTTTTGCAAGCAGAGGAGTTGGCCCCTGCTGGTTATGATATTTGCAGGTTTAATGCTGAAGGGGCAGTCTTCATGGACCACATGCTGCTATTTTTAATCTGATTTTTTGGATTTGAGTTGTAAACTGATAGGGCTTATACACTTTGCGTTTACTGTATTTTTTACTATAGCCAGCAATGCTAGCTGGTAGTAAAGAGGCAAAAGCAGATATTGAACGAACAAAAAGTGAATAATATACAAGGTCAGTAAAAATAAAACTTGTGTAGGATGGCTTGGATATGTTTGTTTTAACCCTGCAGTGAAATTTGAATCTGTACATAATGGTTTTTAATCCCAGTTCTTATTGATTTTAGTATGTTGACACTTTGCCTTTATTATGTCCTCCCTGCCACGACCCTGCAAAAACAGATACTGATAAAATACATTAGCAGGAAAACGCTAGATTCTGGCTGCAAAAAAGCACATGTATTCTTTGTGTTATGCCTATACTGGGAACATCATTAAACATCAAACCAAACCTTTCTTGCTCCCTGCCTTCCATCAGGGTCAGTCAGAGAGTCTCTGATTGGCTGTCTGTTTATAACAGGCTAAGCAAAGCCCGGCTAACAGCCTCTTGTCTCCTCCCCTCTCACCTTCATTTATTATAGATCACCTGCCCCCACCTGCATGGCTTCATTACTCCCTCATTTACAGCTTCTCTGGTCTGCTGACTCTTCTTTTTTTCCTCGGTGCCTAACAGCTCTCCTGGTGCTGCTGTCTCAAACCCCGCCAGCATCACCCCTCTCTTTGTCTGTCTTCCCTCTCCTCCTCCTATCCCTTTCTCTCGACCATCCTGAGTTCTCATTTTCATCCATTAGGTAATTTAAACTGTCATGCAGGCAGTCGTTCGCAATGATGGTAAATGACTGAGTGCAGTTTGCTGATAGCCTTTTAGTGCTAGTGTCATTCATTTCTGGGTCAGTAAGCTGCAGGACCTGGATTGGCACCAATGGTGACCCTGACATATGACACACACAAATATCCCTCTCTATTTGTCAGACACACATGCACTGTTACTCCCTCCCTCTGTTTAGCCGCTTACTGATGAGCCTATCTAGAATGCTGTCTAATGACTTGACAAAGCCAAATAAACAAAACAGAACAAAGAGTTATTGGCAGCCGGGCCCGGGAACCTTTTGCTGCCTTCTTATTTCTCGTATTCTACTTATACGTGAAGGTGTAGTACTGTCTAGTAATAAGCTAATTGACCAAAGAGTATTGATTTGATTGGCATTTACTAACCTTGCTATACCGGATTTTTTACCTGCGTGTGCTCCCTTTATTTGTATGTTTAAGCTTCAGTTGCTTTCTCTCTTACCTTGTTTGGCCCTCAGGAGACAAGCTATCCTGAAAAAACAAAACAAACAAGCACAAACGTAAAATAAGCTTAAGGCCAAATCACTATTGCTACCTGTGTACTGTTGCTAGTCTGTGTATGTGTGTGTGTGTTTTGAGTTAAAGGAAGAATAAGGTTTTAGAAATGTTGAAATGTTTGAATTTGTTGATGGAAAATTATTTAATGTAGAATGCACTCAGCATCAAGTCTTTTCATGCGCTCTCTTACATATACAGATGCCTTGAAACACAATAAAACCCACTGCTGCCTCCTCCACTTTTCACTTGGTTGTTTACTCAGGCTGGATGTGCATCACTTTCAGCTTTCTTTAAATGAAGGCAGCTGGTGGGAGTTTGTGTATTACAATTCTAAAGATTAACATCAGTTTGTCAGGATGCTTATGTAACTTACTAAATTTGTTTTCCATCACTATGACCATTTAAATGTGAGGATTTCTCTGAGTAATTGGGAGCAGGAAAGTGCCAAGGTTGGCCGCGCAAAACGTTTATGTTCTGTTAAACAACTTTAAACTCAATGCAACAAAACCATTGGGGATTAATTGTGATTTGTTACCACGCTAGCTGTGTGACACTAAGATGTTGTTACAGCAGGGAGAACACAGCCTGCTGACCTTGGTAATTCCCTAATTTGGTCTGTGCAGTCACCAACTTTACTTGAACACACAGGTGTTAAAACTATGGCCCATAGGCCAAAATCAGCCTCCCAAATGAGTCAATCTAGACCATTTATGCAACAGTATTTTTGCACTTAACACTGTATTTTGTATAGAGAGACACTGTGTTGCAAGATGCTTAGAATGAATAATGAGAGCAGCTGTCTGACCTAATACATTTATGGTAATAAATTTACATTCATCATGGGCATTAATTTCTTGGTAATTTGGGGCTTTAAAAGATTTCTTTAAACTTTTCTTTTTCTAGGCTGGAATGATTGTACAGCATACATCTTTAATGACTAGTGACGAGTAGGGGATTCTTTCTTGGTGAGCACCCTCTCAGTTCATGTTGATGTAAAACTGGCTTCACTGTGGACAGTGGTGCTGGTATTCCAGCACTTTCCAGTTTATGACAGGCTTCAACCTTGGTGGTTCCTGGGTTCTTGAACATCAGAACCAAATTTCCCCTCATCTAAAGGTAACAGTTTGGGCCATCTTCCAGACCTTGGCAAAGTGGTAACACATTCAAATAACTTGTACTCATGCATAATTGTTGAAGTTATGATCCTGGAATATGCCATTATTTAGAAATTACTCCAACAAACCTTCCCAATTTGTGTAAAATGTAGAATCTCCTTAGAACTTCACTTTGGCCCTTGGACTTGCCTGTCGTTTGTAGTATTGGTCAATCCAATGAGTGCTGTCAAACAAATGCTTTTTGCGGTGGCAAAGTGAAACTACCAGTTGCAGTCAATAAGGATCATAAAAAAGAGGTTAACAGGCCTTTGGTCAGATGTGTGCTGTAAAGTTATTCCAACTTGGAAAAAGAACAGTTCAAAGAAATTATTAAAAGCCCAAAATTACCACCACATTCATGTTCCTGATGACTGTATATAAATTTCTGATCACAACTGTAGATTATTCTGGCCTACAGTACAGTAGACTGAATGTGGAAAATCTGAGACATTGTTGAAACTGCATAATTTTTCTTATGATACTCATGTTGCTCATGAATTTTCTGAATGTAGTTCTTCCCACCAAAATAAGAGACATTTTACGGTGTTTTATTGGTTTTTAATAAAATTATGTTAGTCTGACCAACTTGAAATCAAATTAAGCTGTCCCATGATCTAAAATGAACATGTTCAGGATGGATTGGCTTATCATTTTGTACAGATATTCACAATTTCCTGATGATGTCACAGGTCCAAACAGATTCAAGCGCAGACCAGGTTTATTTCAAAATGAAAGCCAACAGTTTATTTACAGAAACACCAAGTGCAATATATACAATGTGCAGGGGTCGGGGCTTCCAGGGATCCAGAGGGAGGAAGGGAAAAGGTCCCCACACATACGCAACGCTCCTCAGTCACTCAGGCTCTCGCTCTACGCACATCTCGGCACTCAGCCACTCTCAGATAATCCAGGGACAGGAAAATGGAACAGGTCCAGAGGAATCTAAATACAGGAGAACACGGTCAGAAACAAGCTAGAGATTCGCACAGGAGAAACAGGTTTGCTGGAGCTACGCTAACACAGGTTACTCAACGATCTAGCGGCAAGAAGCACTGAATCGCCATCTTAAATAGTGGCCAGGTAATCAGGCAGATTAGCTGCAGGTGAGTAATCAGGCCAGGTGCATGGGCCAAAGGCGGAGCCAGATAGAAGAGAGGACATCTGACTTTCTCAAGGTACCATAAAGTTGACTTTTGTGGTTTTTCATGAATTGTTTGGAAAAATATTTGATGTGAACATACTGGCTGTCTAACCAGGGTGCAACCTGTTTCTACCACAACAGTTGATCGGATGAACAAAAGTCCCCCAGCAACCTGTATTTAATAAGTGGTTAAGAAAATGAATTGGCGAATTTGATGTTCCCAGTATGAATTTAAACAACTTAAATGGATCATTAACTTAATGTCCAGTGCCACCTTCAGATGAAGATATCCTGTGTTAAGAGCTGATTGTTAGAATGCTTATACTCTGACTTCACATATTGAGCATGGTAAACATTATACTAGTTTCAAAGCAGTATGATTTGCATCCTATTGTTATTTTTTGTTTTTCAAGCAAAAACTCCTATGTACTTCATTGCAATACTATTAATTTTTATTTTTATTATTTTATTATGAAGCTGCTGTATTTAAATAGCTGTTTTTTGTGGATTGTCATTATATACATGCTACAGTTTATTTCGTATGATCAGGGCTATTGTATGACTGGGCTATCTTATAAAGGGGATTTTAATCTCACTGGGATTTAATGTTAAATATATGTAAAATGGTAGCTCTTAGTGTTATAAATGTAAAGCTAACTGAATGCAAAAAGAGATATAGAGTGTAACAGACCCTGTGATTTATAGCCAGATGGAGTCACTGATGCATTCAAGTAACTGTTTTAAAGATGAGGGTAGCTCACTGGGCAATCTTGCACTCTGGGTCAGAGTTTAAACACACATTTGTTGTGTCTGATTGAGACTACAGAGAGGACAGATTATTTAAGATGGGAAAACGACAATGAGCACAAAGCTTCAACAGCAGAAGTCTGTCTGGGCGTCTGCATGTCTGCTGACCTTTTTCCTGATTTCCTCTCCCTCAATGGCAGAAAAACAAGCTTCAATCAGTTTGTTTTAATTGCCAAACAAATATACGTTCTGTTAATTAAAACTGAAATACGATGGCTTTTCTTTGTGTTGACTTCACTCGAGATACTCCCCCACATACAGTAGCATGAGATGTTTTCAACGAGTTTCTGGGGATAGAAAATGCAGTGTTGTTGTCATTAAAGCTGATTTGTGCTTCTTGATTGTTACGCCTCTCAGAGTTAAGTCTGTGTGCAAACAAAAGCCCAGTTCCTGTCAAAGACTAGGAGGTAAACTTTATCCCAGAATCCTCTCAGGGACGAACGCATTTCTCTGCTCTGTCTAATTATTCCTTTGGGTTTCAGGGGTGGCTGGACAATGTTTTAAGAAGCCAGTTCTCCAGGGATTAATTTCTCTCATGCTTTGCCTAATTAAGGTATTAACAAAATGTAATAAACTCTTGCCAGAGGATGCTTCAAAGCAGTGCATTGCTCATTGCTACAGTTGCCCCATCAAATATGTATTTAATCTAAGTATAATGTAGTGGCTACAGAAGATAAACACATTTACCCACAGCTATAAAGCCTAGGGATCGATATAAACGGTTTCTTTGTTTACTCTCTTGTTTGTAGTTTGATTGCCTTCAGGGAAACAGAGAAGCAGGAAAAGCAGAGAGGCAAAGATTAAAAAAAAAAAAAAAACAGAGTAAGAAAGCACTGTCTCTGTAGTCTTCGTCATCATCTCAATCACCACCACCATTATCAGAACTCTTCAAAGGATCTTGCCCTTTTGAAAAGTCTGGATATGAGGAGATCTGATAAGCATGGGCTCAGGGTGGTGCTGCAGTCCTTTTGGTGTCAAACTCACTGGAGACTCTGCCTGGCTTTAACCATTCTTTAAAGCTGAGGACAGTCTCAAGCACTTAGCCAGCATTAGCTGAAGAGCACTGCTTTGAACAGGACGAGGATTTCAGCCATCCCCACAGTACAGCCATTATGCCATCAGCAACCTGTCTGTAAACATCAGATGATTTGCTCTAAGTGATGAGTTGTTTAAGTCTTTTTCTGCCAGTGATCATTAGAGTTGCCTCTTGTGTTTTTTTTTTTTATCAACTCTTAAATCCAATGATATTCCCAATATGCCTGCAAATAAAATCTGCCGTATGCCGGTTTGAACGTAAGTTGAGAGTAAATAATAATAATTTCAAGAAAAAGAATGATATTGATTGTAAGGCTCATTTTATAGTGAGCAAGCTAACTTTGATGCACAGAAACAAGGCTTATGAATTTCATCAGGTATCTTACAGTTTTTGATCCCTATTTGAATTATGAAAATTACATCATCATAATCAAAAATGTGTTTTAATTCTAATTTGAGCATTTCTCTCACAGTCACTCCATAACTTCCTAATTCTTGATTAACTGTCTTTTTCTGGTCTCTCCTTCAAAGTGGCGGCATAACAAGTGGCCTAAAGAAGATAATACATGATATACTTTCCAAAGTCTCACTCTTGGCTTTTATTTTATAATATATTTTATGATATGCTTTATGATACTGCTCAATTTTTAATTACTCAGGGGGCTAGCTCCCAAATATATAACACTTGTGGTTATTGGATAAGTCTTGTCTGCATCTTTATGTTCTCTGGCCTTTTTGTTGCTCCCTTGGCTAGGACTAACACTTGTGTTGAGGCAAGTTGTAGTTTCATGGCCCTTTCCTCTAAAGCAGCCATCCAAAGGGCCTGGAGGCATTTGAACCTGCTGACAGCTCCACAGAATTTCAAGTTATACTTTGTCAGCAAAGTATTTACATAATGGCAAACAGCAGCTGGGGTCAACATGAAGTATTTTTAAGTACCACTGAAGAAATGTTTTTTTTTTAATTACCTTTACTCTGTCTTGTTATGGTTCTGCTATAATTAATAAATTAATGCCTTTTTTTTTTTTTTTAAATATGTGCTGGAAGTACTATGGAGCTGGTTTAGACCACATTTAACCACTGACCTTCTGATTTGGTAGATAGCCATCTCTTCCTCCTGAGGCACAGCTACCCAGTGTTGAAAAATAAAATAACTAAGAAATTGTAAAAGTAATGTGTAATCGTAAAAATAGAATTTAACAATAAATCAAAGATTTCTTTTGCTTATGTTCGTTCACACTTAACATTAACTATAGGAACAGACAGCTGTAATGGCCTGCTGTAAAAGGAAAGACCTTATTTTTGGCTGTGTCTGATGAGATTAAATATAAAGTCTGTTTCATGATTTATTGATCATCGTGTGATGATTTTAAGAGCTGAACTTCAAGGTGTCTTTTTTGGGAGATGTGCGACTAGAATGGGAGAAAAAAAGTGAGTCATGGAGAAACCTTTTAAAGATTTTCTTTTTCTTTTTTGCTGCTAAAAAGATATTGATTTAAGCCTTCCCAACTTAGAAAAACATTTTAAAGCAAAGATGATAGACATCATTTCTCTATGCATTTGATATTTGTGGCATGACAATGATTTATAAGTACCAGCTCTTTGGTGAGCAGACATGCAATAATGCTTTGGTAATGCCAATGATTTAATATTATGTCATTAAATCTAATCAGCAGCCTAAACCATACCCCCGCCATGCATCCTTTCCACAGATGCAACCAGCAAACAGTGTATTGATTAGCACGAGGATAGTAGGATAAACAAAATGTAATTTGCGATATTTATTTATGTATCGTACTCATTACACAAAACATAGTATGTATGTTTACCAGTATGCTGTATTGGCTTCGTGGTTCTGATCAGACATGTACAGACTCAAACTTTCTATCATTCTCGTGTTTCAGTAAAGGCAACCGACATTCAATACTTACTACCTTCAGGTCCAACATGAGCTGCTTACTTTCACTTGAGAAGGCAGAGTGAAGGCAGACACAGGACACAAGTATAAACGCAAACAAAGTCCCTCCAGTTGTGGGGATTCAACGCAGTGCTATAAATTCACACTTTATGCCGCTCAAAAGCTTCAGCACCACGGACAGCTCCTTTAGTCTTTAGAGGCTGACCATTAACGCCCCTTTTTACAGCAGCCAAGAACTGGAGGCATATGGTAAAAACGCACTCTGCCTATAGAAAAAAATATATACATGTAAAATCAACAAAAATGCAAGCTGCCCCAGTTAAGTGTAAATTATACAACTCTGCTGAACAATGCCTTAATCTTCCTGCCTGCACGGGTCTCACGGGAGATCATTATTCTTTAACAAAGCAGTGGGTCTTTCAAACTGCCCATGAATGTATACAAGCGCCACTTTTGCAAACTCTTTCAAATGACCGTTTTTATTTTTATTATTTTACAAGCACCACAGTAATTATGCTAATGTTAAACTCCCACCGCGCAGACTTTATACAGTGCAGGGTAGAAAGCCAGTAAGCCTCGCTATATGTCCATGTCAGATTCGCTCTTATGTGAAAAATGTTGATTCAACGTTTGCCGCTTAGGCCTGCCAACTAAATCCTTGGCAATTTGGGCATTAATCCAATTTGATAGCCTAAGCTTGCTCCATTGCAAGTAAATCTCAGGTTGAGGTCACTGCTACGCTGCCAAACAAGGTAATTCTATCCCTAAGGTCATTAATTACAGCGCTCAGACAAAGGCCAAACGGGATTGTGGGGGCCTACAGTAGGACAGAGATGCCAAATCACGTCTTAAACTAAAGCCTCTCCCTCCCCGCCTGTCATAAATTCCTTGAACAGATAATGACTAATGGAATTGTGATTGTTGTGTCCCTGGGTTTATTACAAGCAACCACACGTCTTGTCAAGCGGTCTACATGCATTAAATTCGATGGTTTTGAAGAGATGCTCGAAGCACAAACTTCTGATCTTTATATCAACCTTAACACTAAAGGCTCCCCCCTCTCCCGCCCCCCCAACACTCTTACACACACTCACACATCATCCTCCTCCCCTTCGTTGCGCACACCCCACCACCAGCACCCCCCAATCTTCGTTCATCCCTCTCTCCTGCTATTTGAATAGAGAGCCTGCGGAGCACTCTTTTGTTCAGTAGCGCTCAGCTGCTGGAGAGGTGAGCACCACTCTGGCTGGCGCTCATCCACTCATCGCGGCTGCTGCTTCGACAAGTCCCCGAAAGACTCAAGGACACGTCTCTGCATCCAGGCGCACTCCACGCGAAACGACACAGACCCTGTCTGACAGAAATTCCTCGGACTCGCGGGGCTTTTACGCGTCTCTTGGATGGTTCAGCTTCCCTGACTGTGGCGCTACCACCTGCACTGTATCACACAGACGCTCCTGTAAAGCTGCGGCATCGCTCTACATTCCTGTAGACGGGACCTGACTTGATCTGAAAGGTGAAGGCGAGTAGTTTGGTGTGTTTTTGTATATCTATTTATTTATGCATTTGTCTGACTGTATTATAAAATTAAGTCAATTTAACATTATTTTAATTCCACGAAACGAAAAGGATGTTTCACGAATTTTGTTCACTTAAAGTCGATCATCATTTGGAGATGTCCTTGTCGGTACTATTCAAAGACAAAGATCTGTAGCTGTGATCAAAATGGAATGTGCTTTATATCGCAAAAGTGTCTAGTCTTTGCAAGCATGCGATTTGCTGCTTGAAGCTAGTTACTGCCTCCATAAGGCTATTTCTCAATAAATCTTTTTAGGTTTTGCTGTGTTGGTGATTTAGTTTTAATAAGACTCCAAAATGCACTTTGACGAAAGTTAAGCGATTTTGCTGTTTTCTGTCTGTTTGAATTATGTCGTAATTGTCCAATTATGCAGCATCTGTTGAAAAGTAATAAATGTAGCAAAGCGTCGTTCCCTCTTGTTTTCTCCTCTGAGGCTGCTTATGTTCAAAAGGATGTTTGACAGCGCCGGTTACTGTACGATTTGGATCTGTATGACCATGAGCTCACTTCTTTGTAGTGAAAATCCCATTTTCTTCTCCTTTGGTAAGCCTTCAGGTGAGGCAGATGGGGACAGAGGGAGCTTTTGGATTGGGTGTAAGTCGATAGGCAGCGCAGGCAGGGCTGTCAGCGCTGTCAGCGAAGCAAAGGAGGGAAACCTGAGACATTATCTTGGATGGCACTTGTACTCCACCTAAAGGGTCTCTCAATTATTTCTATTGAAGAAAGGCTGGCATCTAGCAGAAGGAGCTCTAGGTCACAAACTGACTGAAAAGGAGGAGGTCCGAGCCCAGCCTGCATGCCACAGTTCAGTCCTGTGTGGCAACATGGCTTTCATTTGACTGTGTAGCAGTGAGGAGTGTTTTTTGTGGATGAAAAAGAAAGCAAAGTTTTGTTTCGTTTTTCATGTTTGTTAGAGAATGGCAATGGAGCTGGAGTGGAGTTGCTCATGACCCCATGGGAAATTAAGCAGAAATTCAGCCAAACTGTTTGTGAAATGGTTACTAGCCTCCCTCCCTCCCCCCTCCCTTTTCTCACTCTCCCTGGGTTCTTATTCTGTCTTATAATTGTGTGTCTCAGGTATTTGCATACATGTGCACACATTCACTCAGCCAGCCAACCTAGAATTTGTCTAAGCAGTCTTCAGCCAAACAGATTCTGCACCGTTTTTCTCTGATATTCCATCCCTCCAAATCTCCCGCAATTACACAAATCTTTTGAATCTGTGTTTGGGCTTAGCATTGGCAATGTGATCCTTGATACTCCAGGTCTACAAACTGGCCAGCCTCATTTTCATTCTGTGACTGATTGTAGATAAAACGTTCTCCTCTCACTGGTTGGGCAGCCATGTGTAGGTCTTTGTCTATCTGATAATTGTGTGTGTGTGTGTGTGTGTGTGTGTGTGTGTGTGTGTGTGTGTGTGTGTGTGTGTGTGTGTGTGTGTGTGTGTGTGGTGGTGGTGGTGGTCTATTGTGTGTACATTTATGGCCACCTATGCTTCCAGTTCCTGAATTTCGTTGTTGGATGATGTGGGCATCATCAGCTCCTGTTGCACTATTAGTATCTGGCTGCACATTAAACTGCTGTTTAAGTCCCTCTGCTTCTTTCTGCCTTATGCACTCATGCATATTGCAGAAGGTTTCTGTGTTTGTCTTTGTCTCTCTTTCTCTTGCCCTGCACTGTTTGGACTCTCACTCATCACTCTTGCACTGGATCGCAGGCTCTACTGTTAGCGCTATTGTTCTCAGAAGAGGTGTTCTTTTTCTGTGGCATTGCCAGTTCACTGCCCCCATTTTCACATTGTCTGTGTGATGAGGCATTACAATGGATGAACAGTATTCCTTTAGAGAGTGGTTCATCGCTTCTTAGTGGCTCCTCTCCAACTGTGGTCAAGGCCAAAAGCAGTTCAGAAATGTTGTCATCACATCTCATGAGCATGGACAGAAAAGGAAGACAGAACGAAAGAGGAAAGAGAGAGAGAAAGAAAGAAAGAGAATGAAGAAGGGATGTAACAGACTGTGGGAGTTTTACAGCATTATCTGCTCTTTGCATGAGGTTGCGTTGTCACATATTTCAATAATGTGTCTTTTCTGGCTGGCTGCGCTCAGCTTAGTGCAGACACTTGTAGCGGAAGACGTGAATGGGCCAGAATTCAATTTTGCACTTGAGTAGTGTCCAAGCAAGTAAATTGGAAACTGTGAATTTTTACAGAGATTTCGCAAATGTAAGACATTAATATTCCTACAATGAACCTTCTGCTATGCTTAAAACAAACAAAGCCACCCTGGCACAGGATGAAACAAGGGAAAGCTGCCAAGCAACTGCACAATATCAGTACAGAAGATCTCTGGGCTTGAGTTAGGCTGTTTGACTGGCAAAGGCCTCCAGCTCGAAATCCTGTAGTTGGAAGAGTGTGGTGCTATGAATCAGCTGTGATCCTGCTGTGTGTAATTTTACAGTGGGAAGGAACATTAATATGTTTTTCTTTTGTGTGTTTTCGATAACGGTTCAGAGGTGTAGGCTCACGACGTATGTTACAAATGGGTGTAGTTTTTTTTTTCCCCATGGTGGGAGAAGGGCCAGGAGGGATACTGGAAGACTCCTGCAGTGAGAGACTAATTTACACACTTACAGTAGATAACCTGGATCCAATTAGGCAGTGAAAACACTCAGAGCAGCCTACGCACATATTCAATTCTGTTTGCATAAATGATCATGAGAGTGTGTGCTTGCTATTGTCTGTTCAAGTTACATGTGTGTCGCAGCAGAACCCTGAGCACACACGACCATAGATCACATTTCAGGCCAGGATCCACTTGGCACCTCTGTTCCCCCAGCCCCAGGGTCATTTCATTGGTTTAATGAATGCTGTACCTTTGCTCGCTGGACAACGTCAGTCTCCTTGATAGACAGCTCTGGGTCCCTCCATTCCTCCAACCTGACACCACCAAGCAGATGGAGCGGAGCCTAAGTGGGCTGCTGCTAGCTTTGCCTTGGCTAATAATATAATAGCCTGGCATTAACCATGTTGAACTAGCCACTGTGCGTAGCGCCAAGCAAATGAGCAGCGCAGCTGGGCCATCATGGCCAGTAGCAGAGCAGACAAAGCCCAGGAGGCACAGAGGCAGAAAAAAAGGTAGTTTAGCACAATCCCTCCAGACGCAGCTTGTGAATATTCATCAGTCAACCCCACCTCCCCAAATCCAGCGCTCTCACCAAATGTATTATTCAAAAGAAGCATTTTCCCTATTAAATACTATAAATAAGTAATGACATCTGGTAACAGTTTTTGTCTGCTGAATTAATGACAGGAGCACAGTTGAGTATCTTCCAGTGATTGGAGAAATTATTCCTGAAGGTGGATTTCTGTTGATCTACCTTTCCCCTTTGTCTTGCCAGTTCAGTGTGTTGCCTCCTTTGTTAAACTCATTTGGCACATCAGTAAATCTGAATTGGCCCACGTCTCTATCATTCACCTTCTAAAACACCCAAGAGGAGAAGCAAATACTACGTAGCTGCTTATTTTACCATTATGTCTGCGTTTCCTTGCCTGAGCTAATCCTCAGAAAATGAAAAGCTCCCGGTTGGCTCTTTATGTGGTTTCAGCACTGGACAGCGCCTGAAGAATTGCCTGTTTTGTCTACCTCATTGTTTTTCTTTCCTGCCTAACAAAAACTCAACAGGGTTCCCACATCTTCACCACATAGTGTACAACTGAAAGACGTCTTGCTGAAGGATATCAGCTATAAAATGCTGGAATTATTGTTGTACAGACTGTATCTGTCAGACTCTGATGAGCTGGTAAACAGCGAGTGCTTGGAAAGCCTACAGATGGCCAATGTTTTCCACTCATGTGTGCTCCATTTCCCAAAGGAGAAACCCACATTTTTGTTGTATGTGACTAAGTGTTCGATTTTAATCTGTAGCGGTACAGAGGACTCCCCTGGATCTGCTCGTTGATTTCCAGAGAGGAAGATCATAACTAAAGCTTGAGAAACACAAGACATAAGTGGGGAGAACAACAAGAAGGAAGTCTTGTTACCAAGAGTGATTTCTGTCCGTCTTCCTCTACTTTAGCCTGCCGCCTGGATTCTACACAGTGGGGCTATTTATGAAGCCGAGGCACCAGTATGATACTTATAAAGCCCTCCTCGCTAATCACAGATCTAGCTCTGGGGTTCCTGAAACCAATCACAGGGATTTATGGGAGAGAATTGGAAAGTAGTAAAATTAATTTTATTCAGAACCTTTGCACCCAGGTTAAGCTTATCCATGCACACTGCTGCCAGGTGGGGAGCACATTATTTTAGTTCTGCAGCTGTTGATATTGGTTAGCACTTTTGAGCCACACAAAATAAGACACAATGTGATTTTCCCTGGTTTGCGTTATTCAGGCAAATGTTGAAAAAACATTGTGTTCAGTAGTCCTTAGTGCATGATTTCTGGAAAAAAAGTTTGGCTTCAGAAGGTTTCTTGTTGGTTTATTTTGTCATTGTAAAAAATAATGCTGATCAAACACACAAACCCACACATGTGCAATAAGACTGCTATATGTGCAATTCTTCTTCTGACGAAGTTGTGTTTTTGTATTTTCCTACTCAGTTGTATATAGTATTTGTATTTCTATTTTATTCTATTGTATATATTATTCTATTCTATTTTATTCTATTGTACATAGTATTTTATTTTATTTTATTTTATTTTATTGCATTCCAGTGTTTTCTAATTTCTGCTACATAACTTTGCACTTTTGCTGTAACAAAACAAATTTCCCACCTGTGGGACTAATAAAGGCCATCTTATCTTATCTTATCTTATAATAATAAATCAGTTCCGCTTTTTATTCTGTACCCCATCCAGGAAAAAATAGGTTTCTGTAATCCTCCTGTCTGTCTCCCTGGAGGCAAAGAACTGTGAATCATATTTTTCTTAAAGGTTTTTATTGTTGTGGTAATATTGGCTTTTACTCTTGTTCACAGTTCTTCTGATGAAGCAGCGCTGCTCATTTGAATGAATCCAGACGCTCTCACAAATTAGATTAAAATAGATTAAAATATAACCGTCTTGGACTATGACAATCACATAAAAGTCACTCTAAAAATATAGTCTAAACTTTAATATGTAAATCTACTCTGACAGAAAGACCAAACCAAGCCTTCTTATGTTGTATTTTATAGGGTGTGATCAAAAATTAAGAGAACAGGTCCATAAAAGTCAAAAGCCTTACCTGATTTAAAGTTTTCCGATTTCAGATTCAAGGTCATCTTTTTCAGGCATGTCCAGGGAGCCTTGAGTGTGGCTGCTATCATTAGCGTCTTACTGGAAGTCCTGTTCTGAGCACTTGCACTGTGCACTCTGAAATTTCTCTACAGACCTCCACAGAGATTAAACGTCATCTTCTGCTTCAAACTAACCCACATTTTGTGTGGAGGATCGTGCTGGTAATGAGACCTGGGTTTCCATCCATGAACAAGCAGTTTTAAGTGAAAGACTCTATGCTTTCCAAGCCAGAGGGCATGTGTGTCATGTGAGACATGACATCCTCTCTGTTTTTCAACCATTGTCATAGTGTTTATCATGAATTATCATGATAACACTGTTAACATGGAGTTCTGATCTAATGTTTTGAGGTGTCTGAGGGAGAAAGTTCAACCTAAAAATAAAAAAATGTCTCTTTCTAGAGAATGTCCTGGTCCTGCCCTGGTCCCAGATAGTTATTAACCTAATGTGTTTTGCACTTGTGGGGAAAACCAGAGATTAAACCATTTGAGAAAAGCATAAGAAGTGCTCCGAACAGAGAGCACTTTTGCCTCACAGCAAAAAGATCCTTGGTTCCAATGTGTTAATCACTGAATTGCTTCAAAAGAAATTCTTGAAGATATGTGAAGGGCTACATTCAAGGTCACATTTAAATCATCTCCTTAAAAAAGTATTTTCATTAATCACACTTCATATGTTATGTCATATAAGTAAGATGAGACAGAAAAACCCTGCTGACACAAATATGTTCATAAGATTTGTATGTATATACACAGATGATCTCATCTATGTTTCAGACCAATAACATTCTTCTCAAAAGCTCTGGACACCAAAGTTAACCTCAGGTTGGTGCGATCAGAGGCTTATGAAAGTCAGTAGGATTGTTCTTAAAGGGAAAATAATTTTCCATATAATATGTTATAATTCATGTAATACATGATGAGATATCTAAGTCTCAACCAAACTGGTGTATGCTAAAATCAGCATTCACCTGCTGAGTGGCTAAACCCTGCAAAGACTTGTGTGCACCAGTTAGCTCGTAAAGTACTCTTTAAAAAAAATAAAATAAAATAAAACTATCAAGGAACATTCAGAGAGATATGAGACAGATGGAGATATAGATACAGATAAATGGGGAAACAGTCAGCGTGAGCAGCAGCAGCTGGCCAGCTTCCAGCCCTCAGCAGGTGGATTTAGTCAATTGTGTCCAAAGTCAGCCTTCAGGTGACTCTTGGATTTGTCATCCATGACAGTTTACCCACAGACATGAGCAAATCTGCTCCTGGAGAGGTTTGGACCCGTCTCTATTGCAGTTGTATCCAAGCGCTTCTGTGTGTGTGTGTGTATGTGTTTGTCTGTGTGTGTGTGTGTGTGTGTGTGTGTGTATGTGTGTGCATAGGTCAGTGGGATCCATGGATATGCTGAGCTAAACAGAATGAGCCAGAGGATTAGAAAGGAGGTGAAAAGGTCAAACCAAGAGCTACCTTCATGTGGTCAGGGTTCATCTTCTTGGCATTCACCACAACACATCTATTCTGCTAATGTGTTTGTTATCTGTTTTTACAAGTTATCTCATAATCATATATGATAGTAAAATTATTACATCTAAGGTGAGAGGAGGATGTTAGTGAAGCTAATGTCCATTACAGACAGCACCTCTCACTCCCTTGCGGGAGACTGTGGAGGCGCAGAGCAGCTCCATCAGCAGTAGGCCGTTACAGCCAGCGTGTAGGACAGCACGCCATCGCAGGTCCTTCATCACAACAGCAGTCACACTGTACAGTGCACACAAGTGTACAGAAACCTGCTATAATATACCTGTATATATTTTCATTTTCACTCCACTTTAAGTAAATATGAAAAATTCTCTGTGAGTAGATTTACTGCATAAAGCAACAATTTGTAAATAATACTAATGACTCTTTTTTATTTGTACACTATTTTTCTAATCTTTTTGTTTTTCTAGTGTTTATTTTTCGAATATATCTCTAATTCACTTCCTCTTGCTGACCCCTGTGCTGCTGTAATATGTAAATTTCCCCAGGGTGGGATTAATAAAGTCTTTGTCTATGTCTAAGTCATGGTCTGATTCCAGGGTAATATTTCACATCTCCTCTGTGTCTTTCGTTGGTGCTGAACGAAATGCTGGAGACACCAACCTAATATTGAATTTGCAATGCAGATAACGGGTCAGATGTCCTGCCAGTAGAGTTCGTAGTTATTTGGCTGTTCTTAATAAGATTGCCAATGCTCCACCAAAGTGGCTTTTACACTGAGCTATGACGCATGCTGCCTTCAAAGCCCTGAGGTATTAGAGTCGATAGTAGAACTGATGGTGGGGGTAGCGGCAACTGTGCATGTGCATGTGTGTGCGTAAGGAAGTAAGGGGGTTAAACCTTTGGTCAAGGACTGTGGCTAATAGGAGTGGGCAATACAGTGTCAAAATTATATCATGATATTTCAAATAAATATGTAGAAAGAATTACTAAATAAAGTTTTATCAGCAATTGCAGCCTGCAGGCAGCAGGATTTAGTAGTGCAAGCAAAATGAATGGCGTTTTCCATCCTATAGTGCAATAGTAGTGACACAGCATAAGTCATATGTAAGCAAAAAGCAGTTTAGGTAGTGCTTTCCCTGGAAATTTTATGTATGCACTATATTGTGACAGCATAACATTGAATTTGAAAAATATTTTCTACCTGGGATGTACCAGTTACTTAAATCCCTCCTTTTCCCACCATGTTACCCATTCAGTAATTTTCCATCCACCATTTGCTCTTCTTCTGATTTGAAACTAACTAGTGAGTGCTCCAGCCATGCTCGGTTGAGTCACTTACTTTTTGGTTGCACATCACCTGCTGCTCATATCTCCTACTTCACAGCTTGGTTGTAATTAATGATGGTTTTTTTTTTTTCTTTTGCCTGTGTGGTGAAACAGATTAGTTTCCAGTGTTAACAGTTTCCTTGCATATTTTGCAAAGTATCAAACTTTGTTGGAGGTCTGACCTCTTTTAGCCTGGCCACTTCCTGTTATTGAAGTAGCTCCCTTTTTTTAGGAACTTGGATTTTAGGTAATTGGATGCTGAAATGCTGGATTCGCTCTCAGGCATGTTTGGGCTTGTGTTATTGTTGTGGATACTAGGGAACATAACGCACGGCATTACTATATCACTGAAAGCATAATACTGTTTATACAGTAAGTGTACGGTCTGAGGAGGTGGCATTTGGAATCCTGGTTTAGAGGAACTGATTTAATAATTTTTTGGGGAAGAGAAGGACTCATTTTCCCAGTGTTCATGGGATTGCTAGCAAGATCACAGCTTGTTTAAAGAACAATTTCCAATTCAAATAGCTTTTCCTGTTTATTTTTCCAAAGCACTGATCAAACAAAGAAAGAAAATCTCTGTTGTCTGCTGTCCAAATCATGACGAAACCAAGTTACTCACCAGGTCATTCAATTTGTCACACTACATGTGGAGGTCCATTTTTGTGGTTGCACATTTTAATGTACAAGGCTGTTAAACAATTACCGTGTTGCGGCTTTGCACAGACTCTCTGCAGGCCAATTCCCCTCAGCGCTTAGAGTAGCTTTTCAGTTCTGCTCTGGCAAATTCAAAATGAGCTGCTGGGGTGCATACCAGTACTGTTTTGTAATTAACTGTCACACTGCTAAATTAATAGTGAAGAAAATAAAGCATGGAAAATGCAGAAAACGAAGAGCCCTTGCTGCAGTCACTCAATCTTTAGTCAGACAGGAATAACATTAATCTGCCGTGTTGCTTTATGTCAAAGAGTAAATCTTCAACCCCAACATCTAGCTTCTCTGTCATTGAGGCTTCCTGCATCCCTGCCTCTTGCATCCAACAAAAGGCCACATTCAGTTTGTGCCCCTTATGTTCTCTCCCCAACCACTCTTTCTGGGATTTTCCCCCTCAGCTGTAATTAAAGGGGCTGTCTCTCTGACTTTCTAACTGTCCTAATAATTACACATTGGTGCAGAAGTGCTGGAGCCCTCCGGTTTGCTCCTGGACCTCTTTGATAAATTTGGCAACTGCTCCCAGAGCTGTTGCTGGGGCACCTCTAGTGACTGTGAATGCCCGTGACTTGGTGGGTCTGTGTGTGATAGAAAGGTTGGTGTGAGATCACTGCCACTGTATCCCCAAGCGTTCAGTTCTCTGCAGAGATTGATTGGGGGTTGCTGTCAGTGATGGACCCTTCTGTGTGCACTCTTGTTTGCACTGCAAAGGGGTTGCTGCAGCTGCACTGAGGACTGTGTGTGATTATGTGCACACATTCATTACCAGATCATCCGTGTTTTACTCTGACTCTTCTTATCTGTTTTGACTTGCTCCAGCCGTTACATTAGAGTCCCATTGGCTTTGTGGAGGGCAGCCAGGAAAACGGCGCATAATAATTGTAGTAAAATGTCTCTTCTCACTGGTGTCCTCTTTTTGCTTTAATGTGTGTTGGGACATATGGTTTCATAATGCTCGACTATCCAAATGCCTGCTGCCCCCCCCCCCCGTGGACAGAAGCACACATGCAAACCCTCTAGACAAAGAGATTCTCTTTGCTCACTTCAGGTGTTTGAGGCCAAGCTCTAATTGGACCTTGTCTTAGTCTGACCTTCATTGTTTTCACAGAGAAAAGATCGCAGAGAGACATTCCTCTCCTCTCCATGTCAAACTATCAGGCTCAACAGTAAGGAGGCATGTTAAAGCAACCTTTAGCTGCCACCCAAAGCTTCTCCAAAAGGGTCAGCGCTGTCTGAAGCTTTGGAGTTTATTTCTTAGCACTCTCCTCGGTAGGTAGTCAGAGCGTGTGTGTGTGTGTGTGCCTTTCCATTGTTATATGCGCATTTTGTGTGTGTCTTGGCTGTGGCTGCAGCAAGACAAGCACCCAAGAATTGCAAGTTTCAAATAGTGAGTCGGCTTTAGAGTTCGTGATGTGATTTACCACTGAGCCATTAGCAGTCAAGCTGGGTATGCTTCAGGTGTTCTCAGAGGGAATGGGAAAAGAAATACTCCCCACTGCAGTGCACACTGATTTTAAAAGCTCCCTTGTGATTTATTAGGAAAACATTTCTTTAGACCACCCGCAATCACTTCACTGCCTTAGAACGTATAGATGCAGAGTGTGTACACAATCGCATGCTCGCATGCTGAAGTAGCAGGAGAGCAATTTGGGGCAGATTGTAAGTGGCCATTGGAGATTCACAGTAAATCACTACATTTTCTCTTCTCTGAGCTCTAAATGTCCTGTCATTGTAGTGCTTTGGTAGGTGCTTTACAGAGCTGCTTGTGCCAATATCTACATGTCTTTGCTGTCTACTCCCACTTGGGGTATGGCAATATATCATTTAACCTTTAATGTGGGCTACTCTTGTTTTCGTTTGTGCTCCCCCTGTCGATCCTTTAGCTTTTGCTGTGCTGTGGAGAACACAGATGTCTTAATGTTCATTAATTTCTTTGCAGTGGTGTGAAACTGAAAAGTCAAAATTGTCCACTGTTTCTGCTTTTCATTCAGGCTACAATAATCTTTCTGTTGTTGTTTCTTTTATCTTCTTTGTCTTTATTGTTACTCCTGCTATGATTGTTCCCTTTCCAAGTTTTAGACCAACTGCCATTTCAGCCAGTGGGTAGCATCATCACTGCTGGGTAATACTGCAAGCATGTGTCTGTTAAGATGCTACCAGAAACAATTCTTACAATAATTTTTTTTCTAAATTTCAGCATTCAGCATTGTTATTTTAATTGCTGTTTTTTTTTTGTACTGTAAGTGACATTAGCAGTGTACATACTAAGTCTGCAATTCTTCCAGAGCTGTTGGGGGCAGCATATGCTTACAGGTGTTCTTGTCTGTCTTTACATCCTGAAGAAGAAGGGAATTTGAAAATCAGGGATAAGCTGGATTGGCTTGTGTTACTGCAAAATTTGGCTTGAATACCAAGTAAATACAGGGCCAGTATCATAGATACCAAAAAAAAAAAATACTTTAAATTTATAAAGATGGTTTATGTAAGAGAGAGCAGTGTGTCTGCTGCCAAAATAACAATAACTTTACCTGAGGTTTAACACAAAAGGGTTATTATATTTGGATATCGTCATACTTCATGTTTATGTATGGTTTTCAGTTCCAATAAAATAATTCATTTAACAAATGTCAGTGCGCTAAGTATATTATTTGAATGTCTGAATGTATTTTATAAGTAATCAGTGTGCTGAAGTACCAATTATGATGACTAATAACACTTTGATTAATGCAGATCTGACATGAGTCATGACTGAATCATCACTTTCACCACTACATAAGCCACCTGGTTATTCTTTGCTTCTCTTGAAGGACTTTGGTAGTGGGCTCCATCTCTCTCTGAGTCGGGTCGATCTGGGTTTATCTGAAAGATTTCCTCAGATTTTCTTCGCTCCAGCAAAAAAAAAAAAAAAAAAAAGTTTTAATTTTTCATAGTTTTTCGTGTATTTCTATAAATTGGTTTTGCTGCCTCAGTAGAGAATTTCTTTCTGCATCATTTGGGAAATTTTCTTGTACAGCTGCAACATATCTCCACGTGATGCTCCTCTTTTTCACTCACTGAAGCTTGCATCTGTCTGCTTAGTGCAACTGAGTCACGTGGCCACTCACCAGCAAAACACAGCCGAGGACTGGAGGACAGGGAAGGGGAAAGGGTGCTTGCATGAGGGAAGTTTGCACAGATATGTGTACTGTTTAATGAAATGGGAACAACATACTGAACATAGCTGAGAGAAACAAACGAAAGCATTGATCCTATCACGCTAGTATCAATCCGACACCAGTTCAACGTTGGTATTGACACTATCAGAAAAACTACACATGGACTCTCAGAATAGCTCTGCCTGGATGTTATTCTTATCCCAAAATACAAGTTACCATTTCGTTTGAGGCAGAGGGCATTCCCATTGTGAAATCATGTATGATTCCTAAGTTAAAAAGTTTTTAATGGATAATGTTTTATCAACACCAAAGTAATGAAATGATACATTATAGCAACTTTAGAAGCCTATCCAGGAACCATGTAATGTTAACATTTTATGGCTTTCCATCACTGTGTCATTGATTTCAAACGGTTAAACATTTAAAACTTCTTACTAAAGGAGTTTATCTTTAAGAACATGGGATTATTGTGATTCTTTATATTTTATTCTGATAAAAAAAAATGGTTATTGAGTAATGTGTAATTCTACTTGTACGAGTATCAGCTTCCAAATTTCTGGTATCATTCCTAGTCTTTGTAGTCTCTACATTGCTAACACTTTATTACAGGCATTATTAATAAATGGTAAATTGATAGTAAGGCTTTTTTAAAACACATAATGAAATTATAACTAATAATGTTTACTGATTTGCTTATGACATAAACATAGATTGACTTGTGCTTAGTATTTATAATTAATTATCATTTGATTGTTTACAAGTGAAAGAAGTCTTATATAAACATATATTTTATTAACTATCAATGCACAATTTATGAACAATAGTTGTTATAAACTGCTACTGATTTCCCATAATCCTTTTCACATAGATGGAGAGCTAATGGATATCGTAAAGAATGTGTCTGACTGATTATGCATAATGTGTGTTGTGTTTAGTACCAGTACTACAAACATATTACATCTCCATGCAAGGAAATCATTGATTCTTTCTTCCTCCTTTTTTTTTTGCATCTCGCTGAATCAAGGTCACATTTGAACTTTAGCACGTTTAAGAGGCCAATCCTGTAATCACGCTTCCTGATTGGGGTGTTTATTCTCAATCAAGATCTCAGGAAGGCCAACATCTTCAACAGCCCATCATCACACCTCACAGCAATCACAGCATTTGTCATTTCTTGTCTATTACTACAAACACCCTTAATTGGCTGCTGTATCTCCCTGGACCACGCTGCCACTACCGCTGCTGCTGAAGAAGCCACTCAGGATTAATAGCACTTTTTCATAATGCAGACTGAAATTAGCTCTGTAAATGAATTCTCAAGATTATGGCTTGGCTGCAGATCTTTTTTTATTTTAAATTATGCTTTTTTAAAAGGTCTTGCTCCAGTTCATTCTGGGTTTTATGTTCCCCCTGACCTGGCCGACCTTAAGCTTTGGCTGAGCCCTGTTTTAAACCGCCTGCATGTGTGCTGTCCAACACCAGTGCATGTCCGAGCAGCTTTGCCTTTTCCTAAAGCCCGGAGCTCGGGCTGCTCATCTTGTCACTACTACTGGATCCAACTGCCAGCTCCTCAGGCCCCCAGTGACATCTGCTCTTTGCATTGGCTGCCAGATAAATGAGGTGTTTGCTTTTCTTTGGCAGATCAGTACCTTTTGGAAGGTCAGTGAGGGTGATTTCACCAGGGAAAGTGAACACTGTTGATATTAAAGGACCAGTAGTTCTGAATGTGTTAGCCCATTAAGCACAAATCATATACGCTATAGGTTACTGCCAGCCATTTCCCAAAGGCGACTAAGTATTTAGATAAATTTCTTTGCTTTACCTATCCCACAGTAAGTGAATATTTCTTGACGTTAGTAATCCATCAGGGTGAGCATTAAGTTCATGAAACCTCTTTGTGTCCAACCTCTTTTGGGCCATTTGTTGAAGGTTGCAGGCTGTAGATTTTGTAGCTACTGAAAACTACCAGAAATACAGTATATTTCTCAATCCTCTCAAATTTATCAGAATGATTAATCCACTACCCCTCTCACAAGCTTGTAGTCCCTCCCACACACGGTTTAACAGTAAAGTGAAGTTTTCGAGATCGAAAGAGCTTCTCTTGCAGACTTCAGTTAAAAGAGAGGAAATGAAACGCTTCTTTGATATCTGACCATTACTTTAAGTAACATGAAGTATTCACATTTCTCACCAGGCGTCAAGCACAGGCATCAGCAGCAGTTTGTTCATTCTGTCCCATTTAGGAAATGCCTTTACTGCTAAAAAAAAAAAATTATACCCACAAACAGGAGCAGTCTAGTATTACCATTTTTGTGAATGTGTCAACGTTACAGTCAAAATGCCACTGATGAACAGCCTTGCAGAGCTGCTAGTATTTTAGAAAAGTATGTGCTTTTTGTTGTTTTTATATGACTGGGAAATGCATGATGGCAAGCTCTGACAGTCATACAAGCAAAGCCATGGCAAAGTACAGGGTATATTTGTGGGAACAAAGTTAAGAAAGAAGTTTAATGTGAAAGCACATGAACCATGCTTAGTTTTAAGAGTCTTAAAAGAAAAATCAGGAAAGCTTTCGAGACCTGGATGTCTGATGAATGTCTTACAAACAACCTGTGAACTAGTTCAAGCAGAGAACTTGAGCAACCCCAGACAAAGGTAGCATGTCTAAGTGTCCTTATGTATACAAAACATATCAAATTTAAAGCTGCAAATTTCCCATCTCTCCCTTTGACATGCCAGTGCTGCTACCATCCTTTGTTGGCTGCTGTTTCAGCTCCTCTACCACCAGAACATCCACTCAGGCTCCACGTGAATAATTACTCATCATTCCCCAATTTTATATGTAACATATTTGCAGCGATACACTTGGCACCTAGATGCCAAACTCTAATTATGTTCCTCTGCTGTAATCATTTCAACTGTAAGATGTCTGTCTAAACTATGCTTTTTGCTTTCTTTTGCTTGTGTACTGCAGTCAGCTGGCATGCAGCATTGGTCTCTGGCTTCAGAAGTCAGATTCAAAACTCCCAGAAAATTGAAAAGGAAAAGAAATGTGATATACAAAACCACAAACATGTTTAGAGGATATCTTTTCTGTTAATGGGTCAGACTGGTCGAAGCCCAGTGTATCCAGCTCACGAATCTGTCTCAAGGAATACACTAAATCTCTTTATTATGCCAGTGCCTTCTGCCTGTACATCTTTCTCAGTAGGCAAATGTTTTATATTCTTTTACTTCTCTCTACCGCACCGATCCTCCACTCATCCATTTATAGACAGCTCTGTATTTGCCCTCCCTCTTCTGATTCTTTCAAGTAAATCCTCCCATGATCATTTACTTAACATAGCTCCTACTCAGACCCCCCATCACTTCACCCAGCCTCTGCATGGAAATGTGCTTTGAATTAGTGCCAAGTGTTTGTTTTCCCTCTTTCAGTAAACATTGTTTGATGAGATAAATTAGCTTTGCCATGCCTTCTTCTTTAGAGCAAAGGTACGCCACAGGAACAAGAGTGCGTCACACACACACCATGAAGCTTTAAATTCCCTCATACAGATCACCGTCAACTTTGATTAGCTTTGAATTTTCTCTTGTGTCTCATTTAGGACTGCTCTTTCTTCAGTGCTTTTTGTGACCACTGTGTAACATGTAAATCTTCCTTCCTTGATCTCAAACCTCGGTTTGCAGCCAGCTTCCACTATGACTCATTTTGCTGGAGTGCCTACTTTTATGTTCACTGTCATTAATTATACAGTACCTACGTAAGTACCGTGCATAATTATCTCACAGCCTCAACATGGAAATGTCTTGTTGCTGTTCCTGTTCCACATGGGAGTTATTTGTCAAAATGCAAAACAAAATGTTATAAAGAAAGACACTTGTGTTATTTACCTCTTATACACTGTAAATGAATGAAATTACACAAGAAAATGATGTAGTAAAAATAGTTCCTTAACTTCAAAAGGCACTTTTCCCAAAATCTAAATATTTTTCATTCTTTTAGACCTTATTTCTCTATAAATATTATTGTCGCATATATTGCATCTTTCCGATAGTTTTCACAATCTTTTACCACTGTCTATACTTCAGACAAGTAGTATTTTCATTGCCCGACAGCATGGCACATCCCACCTCTTTGACTTTCTCTGTTGTCAGGTTATAGAGATTCATCTTGTAGCTGTCAGAATGAATGAGGCAAAACATATGTTTGAGGTAGAAAATGTCCAGTCTGTATCTGGACAATCTTTTTCATATAAATATTATATTTAAAAGATGAAAAAAATATTGCTCTGCAAGTTTTACTTAGGGATTAAGCGAAACATCAAAAGAAATAACTGCCAAAAGACTCCTGAGTCCAGGGCATCACTACAAATTCAATTTATAGTTAAAGGACTAGTGTGGTGTTTTGGAAAATACACCTGAGGTGGTTGCTTGCGGGTTAGACGAGAATACTGATTAGGATACAATCAATTAGACTGGAAGAAGGTTGCACCTCATATTTTGGTTCCAGGTACAGGTAAACACATTCTGGCAACCCATTGGTTAGTCTGCTGACTAAAACCCTGATGACACATGTGGGATGGTTGGAGAGTACAGGCTCAGTTATGTAGGTAATCCTCTGATGTATTTACCACCACTTCATATCTTAACTAATGCTCACTGGTAGCTTCTTCAATGACGTGTCTCAAGTTATTTAACTGAATGTTATTTCACCTCTAAATTTCATTTAGGACTTCAAGTTCTGTCCAAACAAATGAAGCATGAGGACTTTGAAATGCTAAATATTCATTTTTTAGCTCTTACAACCCCAGCAGCTTAAACTTGGGTGGCCAAGAGAACTTGGACTGCATGTGGAAACCTTCAGGTAAATGGACTGATTCTTATATAGCACTTTTCTACTCTCACGGAGTACTCAAAGCGCTCTATACAACATGCCTCATTCACCCAATCTCACAAGCACTTTATCTACACTTAGTGCTTTCTAACGACATTCATACACATTCATACTCCAATGGATGCATCGGAGAGCAAATTGGGGTTAGTATCTTGCCCAAGGATACTTGGCATGCAGACTGGAGGAGCCAGGGATCGAACCACCAACCTTCCAATCAGTAGGTGACCTGCTCTACCTCCTGAGCTACAGCCACCCCAGGTGTCTCCACATATTTAGTGTAGCCATATGTTTAATCTGTTTATAATGATTAAACTAAATATGATTCAACCTAAGGATACTGATGATTGACATGAGCAGGTGGTAAATACATTAGAGGGTTACCCAGGCAGCTGTAGCCTGGTATACCCACTAGCTATAAGCGGTCAGCAACAAAATAATGGGCATAGAGCAAATCCCACATATATTTAATTTTTTTAACTCTTCGGATTGAGCCGGAATATGTTTTTAGTTCTGTCTCCTGACAAATACAGGTTAGTAGGAAACACCCTCAAAGAGCAGCATGAAATTACATGTATCCAACAACAATGGCTCATATGATGCAATTCGTGCATAATTTACATTTCTACTGTGCTTATTTCATGGTTACAACATCCACCTGCCTCCCAGAGTTACTCTTTTTGAGAGAAATTCATCCACCTATGAAACAGGATTTCTGTTCTGACACTACTCTGATGGGATTAGTGCTGTTCAAATGTGCAAAATACTCAATTTATCAAGAAGCCAAAAACTGGGAATCATGTGAAATTAGAAATGAAATGCTGTCTCTCATATAAACCTGTACCAAATAAAGACTTGGATCTCTTTCTGCAAATAGGGTACATAAAGACCTAGCCACTATTTGAGCATTTACAGTATTTATGGGGCGCATGTAGTATAAGATACATAAACCTTGTGAGTGAAATTCTAAAGATGTCATAGTCTTCCTTTTCATTTGTTGCACAAGCCTATTGGCATCACACTTTCTTCTCTTCCTTCCACCTGTGCCTCTCAACATTGCAGCACTTTGGCTTTCTCTCTGTCAGCTGTTATGATATGTTGTGACACTTTCTCCTCAAGTAATTGTGTGTGAAGGAGATGATACTGAACTTGAACTGCTATCACGGCCATATTACTCCCACAGAAGGCAGAAGAATGCAGTAGCTTTGTTTCTTTGTAACTTTACCTCCTCTTTGAGTTCATCCTTTCACCACTTTTCATACACCTGCCATCATTCACCAGACGGTGGGTCAAAACGATCAGCGGAGAAGTAAAAAAAAAGAAAAAAAGGGAACAAAAAAGGAGGAAAATGGGAAAATGTAGAAATGGTTATTTGCTACGAGATTTTGAGGAACTGCTGAGTTCACCCCACAATCAAATACAAATGTTTTCCCTCTGAGTGGTAGTGCCAGATTTACATTTAGATTGTTTTAGCGTGCGTTGTACAGCATTGGAGATATCGTCTTTTTAAATGTTGGTGCTCCCTCTGATATGTAGTAGAGCTAACTGGCAGCCATGTCAGTGCACCAAAAGTCATGTTTTTTGTTCCTCAAAAAAAGAAAAAAAAATCCACAAATGTTGTTATGTTAGCTTGATGAACTATTTTCTCTATTTTCAAACGACACCCATGAATCGCATTAATGCAGTAGAAAGTGTGAAAAGAAGCTCATGCTAGCACAAGCGTGACAATGCTAAACTTCTGCACAAAGACAGAAGACAATGTTGCTGAGCTTTTAATTTTGGGGTCATTTGAGCAATACAAAGCAAAGGGACTTAGTTTTATTATAATCAAGGCAAGGCAGACACCTCTCCAGCTGAGAATCCAAAAACTGAGCAATACACATCAATACAGGCCAATGGAAAATACATACATTTCATTTTCAGTTATTGAAAAAAAATCGTGTTAGAGAATAATTATAGAATAATTGAAGATGTGGAGCAGCTATTAAAATCAAATTTGTCCCTAAGCTGCCAGTGCTGTATCCTGAGGAAGACAGGTAATGGGCAGGGGTGGGGAGGATGAGAGGCATCCACTGCTTGAACAGTTGGCTGCACTGACAGGACAGCATCCATCAGGGCTTCATGGATGACGGCAAGTTACCAGGTACGAGTCCAGAGAGAGTGAAAGAGCTGGCCGCATTGATAAACACACATTCACAAATCTTATCCCAATATTTACCCATCATTGCTTGTGAAATATGAAATGTGGGTTGTTTATCCTGAAGGTAATAACCAACCATGTCCGTAATTTGCCTCAGTTGGTGTAGAGGGAACTATTATTTGATGCATGACTCCACCTCGGAATTGCAGATCATGCCTATGAAGTCCCACTACAGTGGTAATGCAGGAGGACAGCTGAGAGCCTGTGGCTGTGTGTGGTCGTGATGAGATGTGTAATTATCCAAAGCAGCCTGACAAAGTGCTGCAGGTGCATGAGAGATGAAAGGAAATGAGCCAGGAGAGAGGTCAGGCAAAGAGGAGAGGAGAGTAGAAGTTATTGTAGCCTGCAAAATTCAAGGTTGATCCAGTTTGGTGAAGTCATGCAATGATATATTGTTGTTTAGTCTGTATGTCAGTGAATTCAATACTCTCTTGCTACGTGCTCGAATCAAAGCATTTCTCATTCAGTCTGGAAATACAGTGCTTTGATAACCACTGTTAGGGATGAATATCAAGGCTACAGTATGAATCAGGTACTTTGTTTGCACTGCCAGGAGTCCAGGTGGAAGAGGTGGAGGTTAACATCACCGATCAGGGTAATTAATTGCTCCAATTTAGTCATTAAGTGTTGAGCTGGAACCGATAGCTGACACCTGCAGGGTCTCTGAGAGAGTCACAAAGAGAAATGATAGGGGGAACTGAAACAGTGGGATGGAGGGACAGGAGAAAGCTGGTGACTGTATCGTTTTAAAAATAAAGGGAAGTATATGAGCTAAAAATGAATGCAAATGTAAATTGAGTGATATTACTACAAGAAAACTGTATTGATTTGTTTTGCAGCTTATTTTGGTGGCAGTTTAAAATTCAGTGGCAGTTCATAGGTGGTTACTGTATGTGTGTATGTCTCTCTGTGTGTATGTGTGTGTGTGGGTCTGTGGCCACTGAGGTAAATTCTGACAGGCCCCTGGAGTGACACCTTCACTGGTTCTGCTTCTGCCAAGACACTCATCAGTGATCCCACGGAGAGGGAGGAACAGAGCAGAAAATTGGAAAGCAAGAGAGAGAGAAAAAAAGTTAGAGGAGAGACAGAAATGTGTACAAAAGAAAATCTAGGCAAAGAGAACAAATGGCAAAAAGTTGAAAAAAAAAAAAAGATGGCTGTTAATCTGTAGAAAGATTTTTAGAATAACAAAAAATACATATAATTTTAGGCTTCTGAAAAAGCGCAATTATAAAATGAGACTTTCCTGATTGGAATCTTGATTTAAATTCAGCTCCTCGAGTAAAAAAAATACTTAATCTCTGTAAAATCTGCTTCCCAGATAGTTATAAAAATTTCCAGTATAGAAACTGGCCATGTTACATAAAGCCACAATAGAGGCCACATAACATTTCCTGTAATTTTAACTAGGTCATTTTGGTTACACTGTACAAAAGGTGGCAAAGACTGAAATTCTCACATAAAATCCACTGAACTCTAATTAAGTGTTTTGTTGTAAGCACATCTAAACGGAGATGTTTCAACCAAAATAACCACACTTTGTTTCTTAAGCTCATGGAGACCAAAGTGGTATGGATGTTCTCATTAAATTGTAAGAAACAAAAGCAATAATTTCCCACAAATTGAGACTATTTTTTTTTTTTGACATGTTACATAAAGCATTTGGGTAAAGAAATACAGATAGAGAAAGAGCACTGGGAATTAAGCACCCAGTGAGTGGGGTGTCATCCAGAAAAAGGCTTTCCATCCCTTTCTATTCTGTACAAGTAGGATCTCGTGTAACAGACGGTCCAAGCAAAGCTGGCCAGGTGAAGAAAAAAAAAGTTTCTGCTAACTTTTTACCTCAACTTTTAAATAATTTCTCACTCTTACAGTCTTTTCCTCTACTTCCCAAGTTGTCTTGACCTTTCTTCATCTCTTTCTTATTCCTCCCTCGCTTTCAAAATGCTCCTAGAGCTCCTTCACCTGCTTTCATTGTCAGCAGTGCCTGCTCTGTAAATCCAGCATTTCTTCTTGGGTTCCAGTGCTGAGTAATTACAGCACAGGCTGGAGGAGGTTACGTTTGCCACACCGGCACTCTTTTTCTCTGATATTCAAATGAGCTTTTGCGTCCTCATTTGTCATCTGTTCGATGTTGCGTGCACGCGCGTGTGCGTATATGTTTGTGTACGTTGCGTCTCATCTCTTATTTAGTGTGTCCCACAGGAATGTCGGTGAGGTGAGAAATTAAAAACGGGGCTGATTAATTCCTGGAAAAAAGGAATTAAAGGGTTCTTCCCTGCCATCTTCTTTGTCGAGGCGCTGGGATTTACCTGCAGTGCGATTGAAGGTGGCTGCTCTGCGCTGCCACTGTCATTAATAATCACCAGCCTTCAGAAAGATTCATGCTGCCATGTGCTAGTTGGTTCAAAACACTTAGCCATTACACATGACACTGAGGGCTTGATAAATGACAGGCTAATAGCTCTCCATTCCAGCACCAAAGCTGTGGGACAACAATAAGAACCATTAAGCTTTTATCAAAAAGATTACAAGAACAGGTTACAATTCAACAAAAGTGGCAGCTTGTCAGAAAGCTGAACAAAAATGAGTGACTGTAATGGAAAATTAGTACAGCTTGGTTTATTCTCTATTTGTTTGGCTGGTATTGTAATAAATTAAAAAAAATCAGAGGCTGTGCATTTCTCGTTTGGGGCCTGTGTGCTTGGAATGAATATTACTGGGGAGAACACAGGCGCTGTTGACTCATCAGCAAGAAGCATCTTTCTGATGGAATGGCTTTGCTTCTGTGATGCTCTCATTTAGTCAGCTCACAGAGTAAAACCTTTAAAGTCCCCCTACTCCACTTCTTCTTCTCATGTACAGGGAAAAATATAATAAATGTGATCAAATTTACAGGTTGCTAACAGTGTTCTCTCCTGTAAAGCAGGTTAATTTGTCTCCAATAAAGAAGCAGTCGAAGCAAAATCACTTTATTACTTTAGATTCAGGCTGGAGCGCCTTAGCTTTTTTTTTTCGTGACTTTTTTCTGAAGGTGTATTCAGCGGAGATGAATAAGCACTTCATGGCTGGCTCTAATTTTCCCGGTCAAGTGTTAGGCTGCAGGTACTAATCAGTTTCATTACACTAACTCAGGTGATAAGGCCTTTTGGGAAATTGGAAAAGGAGTGTTTAGTGCTGCAGCACAGCCTTTTACCTAGCCTGAAACTCTTCATGTGTTGCATGCAAAATGAAAAAGCAACACAAATGACAGCATGGTACACTTTAAAAAAAACAAACATATTCTTTAAAGTTATGGCACAGGACATAACATAACAACCACCTGTTGTGTAAGAGAAATACAATGGCACTTTTATATATTGGAGGGCATAAAGTATTTCCATGCTTAAATTTTGCAGGTTGCACGGGAAGCTTTTGGAATCCAAAGTCTGTCAATTACTGATAGAAACGTGATAGAACTGAACTGATCAAAGCCTGTCCTGATGTAGTCTGGCCTCTTTGTTCCTTTCTCAAGGGATGGGGGAAGGGGTTGTATCGATGCTCTGCTGTGACTGGTTCACATTCAAAAGGCTTCTCTCCAGATCAGAAAGCAAACAGAAATTCAATGCACATGACTGAAGACGAACGCACATGCACAGTCACAGGCATACAGTATTCGTACAGATTGACTCACCCGAGCATGAGAATGGCTAGCGACAATTTGTCACATCAGAGCTACGTGCCTGTGCAGGTGCACGGTACGCCTCAAACTGCGTAAGAATGATATCATATGTTTTCCTGTCGCCCTCCCAGAGAGACCTGCCTGACCAGAAAGATGATCGCCGCGCCTGAGATTAATTCTGGTTTTTGCTGCTAATTATTTTATGCCTTCGTTTGAACTGTCTGATGAAATCCAATTATCAGGCAGTCTGTGTAGCTTACAAGATTGGGGCGGCGACGAGGGGAGGGGAGAAATTGGAGGGCTGAGAGAGAAACAGGGACAGGGGAAACACTGTCTGCTTGTGAGATATGAAGAACCTCACAGAGAAATCCTTTATATAAGATGCTTTTAAACGCTTGTTTACTTTGAAATGGGGACTGTGCTTCTTTTTGCTTTTCAAATTACCAAATAAAGGCAATAGTTTGTCTGCCTGGAGCTGGTTAGCTTGGATTAGCTTAGCCTCTGTAATTGGGGTGAAACACCAGCATGGGCTCTGTTTAACAACATCAAATATCCATCTACTAACACCTCTAAAGGTCACTAATTAAGACATTGTGTCTTTTTTACTCAAAGACTGAGGAATAGCACCAGCAGCCCCACAGATTAAGTAACAAGCTAACAAAATTAAAGCTATGGAGATCTTTGTAGTATAAATTTAGAACTATTTCTTTGAGAAAAGTCAAATGGACAGGAAGTCTCCAGATATCTTCATTGTTGAGGAAGAACTTGGATGACGACAGGGTGTAATTTAAAGCGTATCAACTTTGCAGCAGGGAGTGAAGCATGTTGCTCATGTTAACATCGACCTGTCTGTATGCAGGTTAATTGAGCCTAACAACATTAGAAAAATAGCCTAAAACTAACAATCAAGTGAACCTTAAATTGAAGTATGCACCTCTGAGAAATGTCAATTTGTGTTGCCTACTTGGTTCTGCTTTATGCAGCTCATGGGTTAAATCTGTGTTCTGCTGCATGCTCAGTGTCCCGCTCTTTCACATCCACTCACATGTTCTGAAATTGGTTGTCATGCCTGGACGTGGAGGGCTGCTGGTAGCCCCAGCAGGTAGCCACTTTATTCCAAGACAGCCAGGAGCAGGGCTAGAGCAGACACCAGATAAATAGGTAAATAAACCTCTGCCTTAGGCAGGTCTCATCAATTTTGATTCTCCCAAATGAGTGTGCCTGAGAATCGATATACCTAGGGGATCCTGGTCCATCTCTAACCGAGAACTCGTGCTTGGACTGAGACCACACTGTGGCACTTTGCAATAAAGCCTGAAATAAGCCAGACTGCACCATGAAACCCCTGCCATCGCCTCTTGCTCTCTATCACTCTTTTCCATCCTCAGTCGCTTCTGTTATCTACTTTTTTACAGAGTTGCCCAAACTTTCCATTCTTCTCTTTATCTTCCATGGCTTCACTCCCACCAGTGCCTTACACCTTCCTCACCCTGCTTGTTTACACGTTAACAGCACTTTTACTCCTTTGCCATGCTTAAAGAAAGACTGGAAACATCTGTACATGTTTACAACTCATTAACCCTTCTGCATGTGACTTTTTAATGCATTTAAGCGCAGTGAAGCTACTCCTACTATTATGTGCCTGCTTTCTTTTCACCTTGCATTTTACACCCCACCCCCCACACAGTATTTCCTTTCTTAGTGCTTTGAGTATTTGATTTTTTCCCCCCTTTCTATTCTCACACTTCGATTCTTCCGCCTCACACAGTTATCACAGCTCAGTGTCTTTCTCCTTCATGCTGTTTCTTTTCTTACACTCTCTGTCTACCCTGTCAAAATCAGGTTCCCTTCATGGCCGGAGTATGCTCCAATTCCAATTTCTGCTCAATTTATTCACTGTACTTTTCATCTTGTCTTGGTCTCTCAGTTTTTTTTTTCTCAGTTTCGTTCCATGTTATTTCCTATATATCCGCTATCTGGTACAATTTGTCAGAGCTGATTCATTGTCAGAATCTTATCAGCAATCTCATTGTCACTCTTATAGGCAACTGAAATATAGAAGACTTCGTACTTGTTTAATCAGCTCTGTTTCTTTCAGTCGCACTTCAATTTTAGACTGAGATTAACACAACTTCACATTTCTAGTCCTGAACATTTTCAGTCACATCTCACTGCTCTTATTAACTGTACTCATTTATTATTTGTCTAAAAAAGTAAGACTTTTCTTCTAGAGGCTATAGCTTTTAGAACAGAGTTGTAGAATGTGGATGTATTTTTAGTGCAGATTTTACTGCAAACTCTTAAAACTGATGATGAACAAAACCCACTTTATTGCATTTTATTTTAAGAAGCACCATGAAAAAATTAAATTAGATCATCGGTATGCTGTTTCATTCAGCAGTCACAGACATTACTCATTAATGATTCACAAATGGTGGGTGTATTCTTAAACACACAATCTTTTTTATGTTTTGCAGCTCATTAGCTTCACGTCCTTGTTTTTGCCTGAATGTAGTGTTTTAATAGTTTCAGTTTGTCGTCAGTCCTGCCATGATACTTTCTGTTTTCCATTTCTCATGTGGCATACTTTCGCAGTGCCGACTTTCTCTAGTGATGCCATAACATCAAAAGGTATGGCTTAAATTCAAATTTTCTGTCACAAACACTCAGTGTCCACCTCAGGAAGAATATTTATATTTTAATAATTTACAAAACCCTTGTATGTCTGCTACACTGTCAGACCAAATAATGTTATCTTCTGAATTAACAAAGAATGATGCTAATGCTCAGGCTCTAAAAGTAGAGTTGCACTCTTCACCTGGGTGGGGACCAGAATTGGCCAATTTTCAGTGTTCTTAACCATGACTGGCAAGTCTGCATCATCCGTTTTATCCATGTGCAAACCAAGCAAATAGTTGCATATGCAATCACAGCTACGTGGTAACAGGTCATTAGTGTGGAAGCTTTTCACTGTCGGCGAAGACACAAAGGTAGCCATGAAAACATTCTTAACAAGAAACCTAATCAGACACTTAAATCACATTTTAAAAAGCTTAAGGAGGAGAAATGGCTAAAGCTATAGATATCCAGCTCAGAGCCCACTGTACGCCAGTGTCAAGGTTACGCTGTGTGGCAGGCAGGATGTGGACCTAAATGCAGGAGTCAAGACGAAGGAATAAACTCAAAACGGCAGCTTTATTGCTGGAAAAATGTCATGTCAAGTACAAAACTAAACTAGGAACTGGAATTAAGAAACTCAAACACTAGAAAATAAACCAGGAACTGAGAACTAGGAATTAACTAGGAACACAAAGGGGGAAAATACAGCATAGTGAGAGTACAACGCGACAAAAACACGCGGCTAAAATATACCGGTGAGTAACGAGGGAATGGAAACCAGGAGGAAAGCACAGCTGGGGCTAATCTGACATAACGAGACAAAGGAAACAAAGCAGAATACCCTGACATAGGACACAGACTGTCAAAGTAAAACAGGAAGCACAAGTCATTCACAAAGACGCAGACTAGACAGAGACGTGGAAACACGACAGACTCTGGAACAGAAGGAACATAGAGCAAAGAGACAAAAGTAACAAGATGTAGGACACAGAGAAGAGATTAGTTAATAAACAAGCTGGAGAAAAAACAAATGTCAGATACTTACATTATTGTTACTTACACTGTTTTGTTATATAAATCTGTCTAAAAGTGGGTGCACAGCAGCTCATTTTCAGTTAATTACGTGTACCTTCTTTCTAATAGCAGAGCAATTTTCAATTATTTAAATGAGAGATGATCTTTAACTTACTACAAAATATTATTGTGAATTAAAAAAACATTTATTTTTGCTTGTGTAGGATCTTTTAAAAAAGAAAAAGCTCTTAAAAAGTCTGACTAGCTTATCCCCAAAAAATCTAATTATAATAATTGCTATTGCTGTTATCCCATAGATTCAGTTCTTTCAGTGATGCGTCTCTCTCTCTCTCTTCTCTCTAACTTCTATGCGTTTTGACCGTCAGTCAGCCAGAAACTGTGACACCAAAGGTCACAGTCCAGTCCAGTTCCCGCTCAGGGGGCTGCGGTGTTAGCTGAGCCATACACACAAACATCCAACCCCTGTGAACATGATACAAACACACCATCTGTCTGTCTGCATCCTGGTGACTTCACGGTTAAGTTTGTGTATGTGTGTTTCAGATGGATGTCTGTGTCTGGCAGTTGCAGCGATCGTGATGAGATGTAGACTGATTTAATTGCCCATCAAAGCAGCAATTTACCCCTGCCACAGGGCTTGTGCATGCTTCTGTGTGTGTGTGTGTGTGTGTGTGTGTGTGTGTGTGTGTGTGTGTGTGTGTGTGTGTGTGTGTGTGTGTGTGTGTGTGTGTGTGTGTGTGTGACCACCTATGCATAGTCTTCTCAGTGTGTTAATTGTGATATGGTTTAATGAAAAATACAAAAGTGGATTATGTGGATCTCATGTACACACACACACACACACGTACACCGATTTTGTGTCATACTGGGGTGTTTCTATATAAATATTTCTCTTATTTTGGTCAACCCTCCCAGGATGGCTTCTCAGCTTCCTTTTGAAAATACAAGGGACAATTAGATAAGTCCCTAAACGACAGGCAGCTCTCATCCCTCTGTTAATTAGTCTGCTCTCTCTGTGTGGCTGACTTGCATGATGAGGGAGGTGGAGGAATGAAGGAAGGAGAAGGAGCATGTGTATCACCAAGGGAGGAAGGATGGAGTATTCAAACTCATCCATCATAGACAACTGAAACAACTGTGATGGCAGTACTGGGTTTAGTTCATTAAAATCCTAAACTTTAATAAATGTGTATCACAGGAATAATTATCAGAGTATTGATATGAATATTGATCAGATGAGAAAATGACATCTAAAATGATCTAATATGTTCTCAGTGCAGCTAAATTTGCTCCACAACTCTTCATATGCATTGCATACTTTTGCAGATTTTTTAGCATCACATCATGTCACAATACTAAAAATAGAGGAGAATACACCAGCCATCCTTTTCTGTAACCCATCATGCCTGTGGTGTGGTGGTTGAAAAGCAAAACTCGAGTCAACTCATGCTATTACACATACTGTATGATTGCACTGATCTATAGACTGCTGCTCTATTTATTCTAATGGGGGAATCTGGTGCACAGTTGATAGTGCTGGTTTACTGACCAGCTCCTTGGCCTTTGCCTCAGCATGATTTACTGCCGCTGCTCCGCTGACATTGATTAACTGAGGAGTCTTTACAACCTGCAGCCAACATCCTGGATTTACTGTATCCCATTCGTCCCTGGATCCTGAAAACAGACCAAAAAAGGGACAAATTGAGAGAGAGGAAACACAAAGACATACGAGCTGGAGTTGGATGACAGAGAAGAAACAATGTAGAAAAGAGAGAATAAGAGAGTGAGAGAGGTAAAAAGAGGAGCTGGCAGCTTTCCCAGAGAAGTATGTCCTTCTCCAAGACCTGCTGTAATAAACTGATAACATCCTTTCAGCACTGCCATGTACAGTGGTATACAAAATATGTTTGAGCCTGTGTTTAGTGGGTATATTGAAAGGATGATGGTTTATATATATATATATTTAGAATTTAAATAATAGTTTTTTTTCTGAGAAAATCCCACATTTCAGTTTTCCGAGGGAAAACCTTCAGTCACAAATATTAGTTGTCTCCAACACCAACTTTCTCTATTTTAGGTGATTTTACATCAATATATCCACACAAAAACCAAAACAGAGTTTTGTCTACACGAGCCCTGACGTTAGATGCAACTTTGCCTCTTGTGTACAAGGTGTTGAAACTATTTCTTTCCTGTACCCTGCCTCAAGCTACATTTACTATTCCAGGCGAAGACAAGCAGGCAGCCAAGGGGACCTTGATGTCACCAGAACAAGTTTTAACATTTGCCACCGTATAAAGTGGCTTTGCAGGCCGGCCAATGAGAAGCCTCAGACATTTGAAAATTGCCTGGCCACCCTTCCCGCACATAAAAAGCTTTCTGTCACCTCATTTTTCAGGAGAATCTCTCACTCTGTTCCTCCCCCTCTCTGTTCGTTACTTTTCTCTTTCTATCGTTCACTCTTGCCCTTTTTATTCACATGTAGGATGAGCTCGCCTTCTCTGGCCACAGAGAGCAAGGTAATATGTTTTAGAGAAAGTAATGGGAGATATTCCACTTCCAGCTGACTCTTTAACAGGAGCTCAGGTTGTGGTGGCTTGTGTGTGGGTGCGCTGTATGAATAAGGGAGACCAGGGTGGCTTTCAGCTGTAAGTAATGGCTTTCTGTATAGTTCTGGGCAGCCCTGAAGCCTATTCCCACTCGGCACCATCAGGGTGCTCAGCAGTGTCAGCCCTGCTTTCTATAGCATAGAAGCTCTTTCTCTTTTTTTTAAACCTGTCCTTTGCCACTCAGACCATCGTGTTTATTGAAAATTTGAGGAATCGCAGCAGAAAAGCATCTAAATGCAAACATTCAGACAGACAAATGGACTTGATAAAAACACCTGTCTGGGTTTGGATAAGTGTGTGCATGCAGTTTTGTGCAGTAAAACACAGTAATTGACAGCACTTTTCAGCCCTGAGGCACACAATGGTGGGGGAAGCGCAGTCTCATCCTTGCTTTTTATTCCCTCTTCCTTCATGGCTTTTATCCCTCTGTCCCTCTTGTCCCAACTCCTGATTAACTGCACCTTTTCATGTGAGTATGAGCAGCTCCTCATTCATGTCCTACAGAGCCTATTAAAAAATAATCTGCATTCGTGTGGGACCTTTAAATATAATAATTACAGAGTTCTTTGTAAAATAAAATGCCTCACTTGCAATATCAAAAGAAAAGCGAACAATAATAAAAACAAAAGCATGAAACTCTTTTCAAAAAAAGGCACAAATTATCTACAAAAAGCATTCAAGTGTGTCCTGAGTTGAGATGTATGCACAGGTGTATGCACTAATGAGTTTATATCAAGTGCATGTCTGCATCCGAGTGCGTGCGAGCAAGCATCTGTTCATGTCATCCACACTTCGTTCACACTCTTAGCACACAGGTATATCCGCATTCCCATAGGTATTTTAAACATTACATATTCAATGTTCATAATATTCCAGACTTCATTTTAATGCAGATCAGTTCTCCTCCCTCATAAACAGTGCCTTCTTCAGACTCTCAGGTTGTAAGGAAAATGTTATTGCCTGTATTTGCGATGTTGGCATGCATACGTGCATGTGTGTGTGTGTGTGAGAGAGAGAGATGGAATAAACCTGTCTCTGAGTTAACCTGTGTGTCTAAACCCATATGGTGGTTTCTTAATCTCATGGCAACTTTTGCATTTTGGGAGTCTTGCCATATTCCCTCACCCTGGTCTATGAGCTTCTGTTCCCTTCCAAGCATATACAGAGAGTGCAGGCATAGCAAAGCATCAGGGGAAATTTATGACTGCTTAAGATTCAAGTTCCCCTCTCATCCACTCAGGCTTGGCATTTGAGTTGGGCTGAAATAAGCCTTGGCTTTCTCTGTACCGTTTTTGTTTCTCTGTGCCTTTTCACACTTTGTTTACCTCACTTCCTTTTGCTTTTATTTGAGCTACCTGCCCCTTTTTCTTCCTCTCTCAATTCGGATGGTAATTGAGGAGTTATCAATGAGTCATCTAAATTGTCAGCTGTATAACTTGTTCTCTTCCAGCACACAGTATGTTCCTTTTCTTTCATTCTTTTTTTTTTTTGACTGAACAGCCGTAGGGTCCTGCTGTTTTACCTCATACAGGTTTTATAAGCTGGAATATAGCCACCCACTCAGCCATTGTTTTTATTTAGGTGTTTCATGCTGTAGCTCGCCAGCAACAAAAGAAACCCACCCAAGGATAACACATGCTTCAAGACAGGTGCAAACACAGAGCAGTCCCCTTTTGTGCAGAAAATGTGAAGCGCTAAAGCCATTTATGTATGACACAGCGTGACAGGTTGCTTGCTAAAACCTTGGTAATATCCTCCTGGAAGGAAAACAGCCCTTTGTCACTCGAAGGGTAGCCTCATTTTTCACTCTAAGGGACTTATACACAGACACTGATGGGACTAACTCCCCCTGTGAAACCAGCATTAATGTGTGCGTGAATGTGTGTGCATGTGTGCTGCGGGAACAACAGAAGTGTGTGGCGATGGAGTGACAGGCAGCCCGAGTGATTAATGTGCCTCCTTAATAATGCAGCATGGTGAGGAAAGAGTGTTGCGACAATTTGAGAAAAGCAAATAAATGAAGCAAGATATAACTTGTGAGAAAAACACACACAAAAAAAGACTTCTTTGAGCCACGGGTACAGATGGTGGCAGACGTAGATTGGCAGCTAATTTTATCCAAATATAGATAGACAGAAAAAGGTAGAAGGTGAGATTAAGATGGAACGACAGATGGATTGAGCAAGTCATCATCCATGAAAGGCTGAGGTTGGACCAAGGTCTTTGGAACCAAAAGGAAAAATGCGACAGCTTGGCTCTGTATCGTTCTTTCAGGATGTCTCTGTATTTTTGTCCGTCTGTCTGTAACCATCTAGCTGTCTGTCTTATCTACAGTATCTGTGACAGGCATGGTAGGGAACAGGGCACATCTCTGACATGCTGAGATCTGGCTGAATCTTTCCGGCTGATATTACCACACAGCAGGAGCGATCATACTGACTTTCAGTTGCGATTAGTCAGCTTCGGTTGGAAGACTTTATAATAGCATTAATAAATCAAGAAATCTCTGTATGTTTTTCTGCCATTATGTTCTTCATATATCTCAATAGCTATTCACCTGATCCACTTCACACTTATATTGTGGGGGACCTAGATAAGTGAAGTGTAGGTTCTCATGCTAGATTTATTACTTCCTGTGTGTGATTTTATATAACATATTCAAGTCACAAAAAAAAAAAAAAAATAAACAAAAAATAAACCTTCATTGACTTGTCGCCATTTATTCTACTTTTTTGCTAGAAAAATAATAATAAAAGTAGCTGAACTCTTTTAGTCTTTCAGTTTCTCATCATCTCTTAACATGTACTCAGCACAAAATGATGTGAAACAGCAATTGTAATCTTATTTTTCAGTTGGTGTCAACAAAGTGGATATCTTCCTTTATGAATGTTTTGACAACATGTTGGCACATCCTTACAATTTAATGCACAATGGAGCTTAATGTCAGCTGCACAGGACAGTTAACTGATTCTCATTTCTAGTCAGTTAGCAGTGACTTAAATAGAGACTTAAATAAAAGAAGTTGAATAGTAAAGAAGTAGAATAAAAGTAGACTAAAATGAAAGATATTGCTACCAGATCTTATATGGTTTGCCTCCTTTGATGTCAGAGGTAAGCATACTGAAGAGTCCATCCACAGCTGATACTTAAAAAGCATGTGCTACTGGTAGGATCAGAAAACTGGTACAAGATAAAAGACTGATCAAAAATCTACAGTAACATGAATGGTGTAAGATTCTTGTGAGGCAGAGCCAGTTAAATGGTATATTACGTTGCAGTATTATAGTTCATCAAAAATGAAGAGTGGAGCAGAACGTCTTTAATATTTAACTATCAGACCAGCTAATATTCAGGCTCCATACATAGTGAACTCTGCAGTACCTATTTAGTAATTAAACAGCCCTGATTCTGACTGGCATTTGCCTGAGTTCAGTATATAAATGTGGAGCCAAAAATTGAGCCAAATTCACATGGATCAGAATATTTTTCCTGCATCCTCCAAACTCCTGATGGAGAATTTACGCTGCTGAATTTAGACTTGATGTGGGAGTTTAATGTCAGGTCTGACTCAAGTGAGCTGATGTTTTGAAAGGACAGTCTCAGCATGTTGTCTGGAACATACTTTCTAGAATGCACTTATAATACAGATGTAGAGAACCGCTCTCACTTATACAACATTGTCCTAGAATTCTTGTAACAGCCAGAGTCCTATTGTGGATATACAAAAGATAACCTTGCATTACAAAAGGGGAGAGAGGAGGAGAGAGGAGGGCACAGAGGTCAACAGAGAGGTGTGACGTACCAACGCAAAGTATTACCGTTCTCCTTGAAGAGCTTTAATACACAATTTACAGAAAAAGGCATACTAAGATAAAATGTTGTACTTTTTATTTACTATAGACTTGTGGAGGCCTTAAATTTAAAATGCAAAGGGATTTAAAAGAAAGCACCATAAAAAAAAGTGAAGGAACAATGGATAGTAGAGTAAATGTAGAGATGATGGTTGGTAAAATAAAAGGAAGCGATGAAATTGGTTGGTCACAGTAAACAAAACTGTGACCGGAGAGTGCACATGAGTAGCTGCTAATGATTAACAGCTTTGATAAACTGAGGAGGGAAAGACACAAGAAAGAGTCTAACCTAGCAACCAGTGAAGGAAAATAAAGCACAATATCAAACTATGAAGAATATGGAGCTGCGAGACAGAAGGAAAAGAGGTGGAAAGGAAGCTTCATGAATGTACTGGAGGAAGATGTGCAGTGGCTTAGTATACATGAAGAGGATGCAAGGGATAGGGTGAGATGGAGGCAGATGACCTGCTGTGGCGATCCCTAAAAGGACCAGTGGAAAGAAGAAGCGGAAACAATATGCTTTTATTTTAGAATTAATTGCAATTCCCACAGAATGTTAGAAAATATAGCACCGAGCCAAAATAGCAATTAAGACTTTTAATACATGCTGTTTGGACTTGCAGAGTCTTCTGTGTATATTCTCATGAAAGTTGAAATTAAATACCTGATACCGATCTAGCGTTTCTAAAAAAACAAACAAACAAGAAAAAACAGATCAATTACATTGAACTTGTATTGTGATGTCATGCCTGTCCTGCACATAATTAAGGCTGCATTACAGGCTTTTAATAATTGCTTTCAGAGAGTTTTCATTTATTTGCCTTAACCACTGGCTATTAAGCAGGATTTTACAAAGGTTCAGCTTCAAAAATTTTGTTTTTGAAAACTTGCTGTTTTGACGTGCGCTGCCACCGTGGACACTGAGCTGTTGCAGACCATATGTATTTAGTATGAGGTCAGTGTTTTTGTCCTTGGCTGTAAAGTTGAGATTGAGTCAGAGAGACCAGCGCTGCCGTAACTGACACTGGTTATCTATGTCCTGCATCTCTGCGACCAGCCACTAAATCCTCCTCCATCCCTCCCACCCAGCTCCTCTCCTGCCCTCAGGCCCCACTCGGCCTGTCATGTCTCCAGAGATGCCATACTCATTATTTACACCCGGGACCCAACAGCAGGAGGCCGACTTACCTCATTTGGTCTCTGTCCCCTGGCTTTTGTGACTTAAAGATATTATGTTATAGTCACATATACATAAAAAAAATGCTCAGATAATAGTGTGCACATACGTACAGTGCAAAATAATTACTTCAGCCTTGTTTGTCTGGTCGTCCATCTCTTGTTTGCTTGCTGGCTGCTGTAAGCTCTCGGACAACTACGATGAAAAATACAAAAGGTTGCAAAGATCTTGGCAAGAAAGAAAAAATATTCAGTCTTGTGATGTACACTGGCATTGGGTAGTCATTATCAGCATGTTTTTTCCTATACTACTTGAATTTTAAAGTGAAAGCTAAGCCAGCATCTGTGTAAGTCACAAATATCCCTAGTTACTTAAAAAAAATGTTTTCCAGATAAACTTATACAGACATATCATGGACACCTCCTGTCAACTTACCTCTCAAATACGTAGCTTTTTTTGTTGAATGTGGCAGACTCGATCCTGCTTTGATTCAGCAGAGTTTTCAGCTGGCAGTGTGCAACAAGCCAACCCAGAGGTCCATCATGTTAGATTTGGCTCTAGTACCCTTATCTATCCATTTCTATTCTTGAAATGCATCAGCATCTCTTCCTCTTCTTCAGCATTTTTCCCAAAAAATCTCTTTTGCTTTTTTCCCCCTCCATTAAACCTTTGAACAGCTTGCTATATCAAGCAAGCCATTAGGCACATTATATAGTTAATATTTTTTACCAGAATTTTCATCTCATCTATTGCCGGTTGGTTGATGGCTTAGTGCGCAAAGATGGTATGGCATGGTTTTTGAGAGCTTGGTTATAAGGTGAACATCTATGCCATGAAATATTCTGAGAAAGGAGCACATATTGGGATAGATTTAAAAATAAAAGGTAAATCTCGGCCTGTACATTTAATTCTGAACAATAGCTGTTTGTGAAGTGTAAAGATAATCGTCTATTTCTTTATTGTACTTCAAAAGGATTAAGCACAATGGTCACATCAAGTCGAGGTATTTATTACATAGCCTTTAAAAGCCTTTAATCACCATTGTCTGAAAAGGCTTCAGAAGACTTTATCCCACCCACATTACGAAACAGCAAATTAAACTGAAGAATGAACTACTGTATGTGTGTCCTAAGGCCCTCACTGAGCAACAGGGGGAAAAAAATCCCTTGAAAAGGAATTATTAATGATGACTCATCCAAGCATGTCTTGTGTATTAAAAGAACTTCACAAGGGCAATGTGTTGATTACAGTTTCCTTTGTGTACTCACATTCCCTCCCTTTCTCTTCATCTCTGTCTCCAGGTGCAGCAGAATGCAGGGCTTACTGCCTGTTTGTGGACTGCAGCTCCTGCTGCCCCTCCTTCTGCTTCAAACCGCGGTCTGGGGTGAGTCCTCATTAAACTGTGGGCAGTCCCCATCGTCTGACCTAGAGTGCATGTAATACAGAACTTTCTGATAACCATCTGCACACAAAGCCATTAAACCAGTGTCTCTGAAATCTTCCTGGTCAGCTAAAGTTTCTACAAATTACCTCTTGCGTATATGATTCTACAGTGTGCAGTTATTAGATTAATTATAAACAATTAAATCACAAGATTTAGGATCTCTGATACATATTCTGAAATACGTTTTCTGTCAATCACCTGATTTATTACTTAAATTATTACAACTCCAGTGCCTTTGATGCATATACCAATCATGTGTAAAGTCCACAGACCACTTTTGCCTCACTTTTCTGACCCAGACGTTTTGTCCAAGTTTTATATCTATTGTTTCTTGTAGCATCCCTGGCTGAATGATGGTCTCTCATACTGATGCTTCACAGAGGTTTTATTGGAAAAGTTTTTATTGAAACATTCAGTGAAGACGTCTTGATGCATTCTCAATCATCCAGGAAAGTAAATCTCCAAAAGTTGAATCTGTTCATCTGGACGTAGCGTTTTGTGGGAGAAACGTTTCGTCACTCATCCAAGTGACTTCTTCAGACTGAAGTGACGTTAATAATTCCTTTTCAAGGGATTTTTCCCCCCCTGTTGCTCAGTGAGGGCCTTAGATGAGTGACGTTTCGTCACTCATCCAAGTGACTTCTTCAGTCTGAAGGATGAGTGACGAAACGTTTCTCCCACAAAACGCTACGTCCAGATGAACAGATTCAACTTTTGGAGATTCAGTGAAGACACCGTAACGACACCGTACGACATTTTGATTGCACGTAACTTATTCCGTTAAAGGAAACATTAACAAACCTTGTGCCACTGTCAGCCAGGTACTAATTGGCAAAGGAAACGTAGGGGAGAGTGAGGTAAGATGAGCCACTTTTTACTCATGTTGCCCTGGATGTGAGAAAAAATGACACAGAAATAGAATGATAACATATTCCTTTATTTCAGGATGTCTCCTTTCAAATGTAATGATCAGAATCTATGTCTGATGACGCTGCCCAAAATAATGACCTATTAAAAAAAATGCTCCTTTGGCTCAACTTGCCCCAGATTAGGGGTAAATTGAACCTAGTCAGTGGGTAAACTGAGCCATCTTGGGGCAAACTGACCATGTAGTTTTTAAAATGTAAAACTGATCATATTGTGAAAACAAACCATTTTAACAGTTGTAAACCTGTGAGAACAAACCTGGAAACTGGTGGTTTCTAAACAAACCACCAGTTCAAAACCATTTATTCAAAAGAACTATTCAGTATTCCAATGATCAAGGTTGCAGGGGAATATGAACTGTTGCTCCCTCCTTGCAGTTCATCCAGCCTGTTGAGGTTGAGGTAGCTTCTTCAGCACATCCTTGCGTGGGAAAGATGCCTCATCATTTTCCTTGAACACAAACGTGGGTTTCTTACTGCTAGTGATCCCTCGGATTCTTCTGAGAAATCTGGCACTCACTTCGTTGTCTGCAAAGCTGTCAACCAGGCCAATGTAATGGTGGCTCCTGGATTTGGATGCAAATCTTACGATGACAAAGTCACCAACTACCAGGTCTGAGACATCTGGTTCACTTCTTTCATCGCTGGAACTCTCATACTCAGAAGTGTCTTCAAATGGGATGGGAACATCACTCTCCTCAGAGCTGCTTTCCTGCAATTTTTGTCTGGGTTTGTTTCCTCTTCCACATTCCTTGCTTTTTGTGGATTATTTCTTTTTGCCTTTCAGTTTATTTGTCCTTTCTTCATGGGCTCTCTCAATTGCCTGCTTTTCAGGTGTATCAGTCAGGATTCGTGTCTTCACACGCTTTCGATTTGTTTGTTTCCTGGGCTGCTGACTTTTGGGTAAGGGTAGAATATCAGTGGGAGACACATATCGAGCATGGTTGGGGTCACCGTGAACCACATGCATGTACAGGGTCTGGTGAAGGTAGCTCAGCAGAAAGAGAGGCTGAAACCACAGGTGCAACACCTTCAGCGGCAGGCTGCTGCTCCAGGTTGGGCCTGTCTGACACCATGGATGGCTCAAACTCTGCATCAGAGAAGATATCTCTGTTGTAAGGGAAAATCCCAGTGGCTCTAAATCCCGAGGAGATATTTCGTGGTGTCATTGCTGACATGAAAGCATCATTCACACAACCAGCAATTTGGTATATGCTGGCAGTTTTGCCTGGGTTGGACCTCATCCAGCCATCAAGAGTTCTGTTGTAATAGGTTTTAAATGGACCATACACACACTTATCCAGAGGCTGAAGGCGATGGGAAGTGTGGGGTGGAATTGTGAGCATTACAATACCACTTGTTTTTGCTATGTCCAAAGCCTTCAGTGAAATGTGGGCTTCATGGTTATCCATGATTAGCAGCAGTGGCAGGTCAGGGGAGCACAATGTTGTTTCTGCCTGCCAATTCTAATGCCAGTTCACGGCATTTCTTTGGGGAAATGCCATGGAACTGCTCTGCAAGCTTCTTGATATGCTCTGCTAGCTCCTTCTCCACCTCCTCAGAGAAGACTCTCTTTGCTGAAGCTGTTCCACTATAGCCAACCGATTTGACCTCCTGTGTGTCCCTCTTTTAATATATCTCCTGAGTGTTGACCTGTCAATTTGTCTTTCTTTAGCCACTGATCTTATGGACTTTCCTCCCTTGACTTCACTCGCTGCCCTTTCAATCTCCTCCAGGGGTGTTGAGCCCCAGCTGGTCTTCCGTCTGTAGGTCCTTGGCATGATATCTTTTCTATAATAGTTAACATATGACAAATACAACAAAAGGGTTCAGTATACTGAACTAAAATACTATTTAATAAGTCAGAGCCTTAAATAAATTTCAGTGCCTTATGGTGGGGTAGGTTGAACCATTGGATCAATTTACCCCATAGCCTTTGGCTCACTTTGCCCCATAGCCACCATTTTGAAAAAAACGGGCTAGTTTAGCAATTTAGGCTAATCTTTAGAAAACTTCTTCAGATGATATTATATTTTAGAAACCCACCAACATGTATAATATATCATTTTAGACACAGATACATTTGTTTTAATATTACAGTCAATTTACCTGATATGCAGAAATTTTACTTTGACAAGCAGAAAACATTTTTTGTGTAATACAGACTTACCCTTCTCCAATGTGCTCCTCTTTAATATAGCAGGATGGAAATGATGATGAGTGCTTCCTGGATTTATGGTCACATGACAAAACATGAATACAGTTACCTAGATACAAGGGGTGGTTCAACTTACCCACTGGCTCATCTTACCTCACTCTCCCCTACATATTTTTCACTTTAAGGCACACTATTTATCGTGTCCTAAAACAAACGTTACTAACAAGCCCTTTAACGGTTTTGCGCCAGTTTCCTGTTTCAAAATAAAAGCATGGATTTCAAAATAAAACCAAAGTACCTTTGAAACAAACGTAATTTTTTTTTTTTTTTTTTTACCAGATTTAAAGGTCATTTACATTTCTTAGCAGTAACTCATAATGGCTAACTGTGCCAACTAAGGATAATATAATATGGATAATAGCTATAGTCATTTAGATGTGGCCAATTTGTGAAATATTGCGTGTTGTGAACGGTAGCCCTCCGCAGCTATCTTCAAGGAGATTAAAAAAACCACATCTCTTTACATTTCTCATTAGCTCCTCTCGGTCGTGCTGACATTTTCTTTGTCAGTGTGTCCATTTCCCTCTAATTCCGTAGCTGCGCTCACGATGTGAATGCTTGGCAGACCTTCACCACCAGCCCACTTACTTTCATTTCATCTGCTCGTAATTACCCCAATGGCTCATTCAAGAGGAGCTTGAAAGGATGATAAGTACAACAGAAATCACATCTGAGATCTCCAAAGCTCGCTTTCACCCTCTCAGCCATTTTAGAGAGACTGAAATGATTTTGATTGAGATTTGATAAGTCTCCGAGATATTTATTTCGAATATAAATTTGCAGAGCTCATTAAACTTTTCTTTGATTGGGCTCAAAAGCTGGACTTTACGATCCTAATCCTCTCATTATGTGTCAGCGAGTTATCCAAACTTTTGAATGCTTGTTTTACTGACTTACTGAACCTTTGATTTGGATGAGAAAAGGACTTTGTGATGGAGAAACATGTAATTGGGTGTGTGAAAAGAAATCATCCATACAGTTAAGACGAAACTCTGAGTCTTGTCAGTCTGTACGCCAAATCTGGTTAACTGCTATCTTATCTGTCTCTTTAGTAGTGTTATCTGTCCATTACAAGGACACAGTATGCAATACAAGGATCCACAACCCACGATACTTCTTTGCCCTCTCTAAACTCTCCTTGTACACTCCTGCTGTGTATCTGCATGTGTTGGTGTGTATATAGGACAGACTGCACGCCCCCTCACTGCTCTCAGTGGCCTCCCCGACCGTCTGCTCTCTGTATTGCATTGTTTCTGCCTTCTGTGCAAGAAAAAAAAAATCTACTGTCCTGGCAGCAGGGCCTTTCTGTGACTCAGGGCTCCGATTCCACAGCAGAGAGATGATGAAAATGCAGCCAACTCTTCTGTCTTTCTCTGTGTGTATTTGTTTGTGTGAAAGCCTCAGGTTACATCTGCCAGGTAGTTGCAGCCAACTTACAGAGAACTGTAGCCCGCACACACATAGAGCATCTCCGAGGAGTCTGATAACACACTCGTGCCAATTCAGAGTGTGTATGTCATGCGAGAAGACACTCCCTGCTTCTGTTTTGGAGTTTTGGAGGAGTTTTTGAGGCCATCAACATCGCCTGTTCTCGCTTTCTTTTTTTCCTCCTTGCATTTTGTGCCTTTTTCCACTTGAGTGGCTCTGGAAATAGTCAATGGTAGGGGACTACTGGGAGGGGTGGCACTAAAGCTCACCCTGTGACACTTTGCTTGACAGCCCTGAAATGGAAAGATGGTGGGGAAGGAACAGATTAGGTGTGAGCTTTTCGCACATGTGTCTGTCTGTGTGTTGCCGATAGTGTGAGCTCGCCTTGCACTCCTGTACAAACGCTGATATACTTGTATATATGCATGTTTATGAATTTTAAAATGTCGGCAGTGTGCCAAGCAAGATAAAGGTATCATTATGCCTCAGAAGGTTCAAAATTAGTCATGGCAGCAGCCTCGGGGAAGTTCGTGTGAAGCCTGACATGGCCTTGTAGGAGTCAGCTCAGGCACAGAGAGCTACAGTGAGAGGGTTAATAACTGTCACCTAGGAAGGCGGAGGAGACAAAGCATGTAGTCAGATTTAGAAAGGATTTGAGGCATGATTTAAGATTACAGTAGGTATGGTGGAATATACCTGAACACAAAATACCCAGGGAGTTGGTAACGAGGGTCATTTACTTTAATCGCCCGCTTAAATTGATTTGTTTGATTTGATTGTTGCTTGCTGGCATCATGACTTGTGCAATAAGTTGAGCTGTTGCTTTCATGGTAAGGCAAGGCATGGGAGAGAGTGTCTGGCACTGTCAAGTCCTGCATTGCACTAGCGCTAGAGGATGGCACTGGTTCAGATGGTAAGAACAATTTGTGGAATGACACAGTTTGCTGTGTATGATAGTCTTTTTTAACGTTGGACATTAAACAGCCAAAATGCCTCCACATTCCTGTATTCCGTCTTTTCTACAGTCCCCTCTTTTGAGACATGTGAGCCTTGAGCTGCGTCAATTGGGGTGCCATGTTTGGTAACATTGTTTTTGTCTTTTATCTCGCCCACACTCCTAATGTACTCGTGTACATTAACATTAGTAGAAGTGGTACTCTTGCAGGGGAACCTACCCTCACGTGGCTTTAACTGTATTCAGACCACATGCCTGGTTCAGGATGGGACTGTTAAATTAGAGCTTTTCAAAACCAGACCCCAGAGAGCAGTCTGAAAATAGCAGCAGCACTATAAGCAGTCCAGAATTGCATATGAAGGTTGCCACATTGAGATCATATATGTTTTTTGCCTTTTATGATTATGCTTCTTGTACTGAAAAAAACTTGCCTGGCTCTAACCAGCTCAATAAGCACTGTGTTAATTTATCAAGGCTTAATTATAACAGACGTGCATTAGATAAATTCCCACCCTGCAAATTTCACAGCACAAAATAAATCCATCTTTAATCCAAACTCTGGCTGTTTGAACACAATTATAGTTTCGAACACAAGTCACAGTTATTCTTTCTCACTTGATCTGATTGTTGCAAATTCTGCTTTCCACTGCAGTGTGATCATTCAGAAGGCTGACTTGCTCAACAAAGCACCGACTGTCTGCATTTAGTTACAAGCAGATAAAATATCTGTTAAGATTCACGTAGAAAGATTTCTGCAGGTGACATTTAGAGGAAGGAATAAATGTCTGAGATGCAACGCCAGTCGTCCATTCATTTCAGCCAGTATATCAAACTGAACATAATCTTAACTTTATTGTATAGCCACATTGTATATTCCTGTTACATAGCACAGCATCAGTTCAGTCTAAATATCAGAAATGTTTTCCTGATTTGTCTCATCTGTTCTGTCTTGTTTTCGCTAAGACTGTGGATTCGCTCTATCTTCCATCTGTAAATCTTTTTTCCTTCGCACAACTGGTAACATTAGCACACATCTCTGGCAGAGACATAAAGCAGCTAAAATGCAAAATGCTGCTCATTAGTGCGACATGTCAAGTGGCAGAAACAGTTTGTGAAAAAGAAATCCTTTTGCAGAGGATACATTTTACAAATCAGGAACATAACAAAATACACGTCTGCATATGGCTGCTGTTAATTAAGTAAGACAGGAAAATTAGTGCATGTGTACATTCTCCTGTCTGTCACATTAGGTTTTGTTTCCAAAGGCTACTTTTCATTAGTTTTAGTCTAGCTTTGAAATAGGATTAGGATTTATATAAAGAAAAGCCGAACTGAGAAAAATGAGGAGCAGGCGATAAGAGAGAAAGAAGTCGGTTAGACAGAAAAGCATAGGTGGTATATAATAAGAGCACAAAATACACCGATGGATGGAGAAGAAAGCCGAGAGCACAATAGGAAAGAAAACATCAAGAAGCTGAGGAGGACTCCTGGAAACAAGTGGGAGTTGAAGGGATGTTTTGGTGGAAGATATCATGAGAGAGAATGTCAGCAAGAAGACATTAATTCCAAACCCTGCATGATGTCCGCCTGGCAGATCTGGTGTGCTTAGAGAGGTGACATGAATGTGCGTGGACACACACACACACACACACATACACACAGACACAGAAAACTTAGTGTGTCTTTGATTGTCTTTGGTTTAGTAGATCCAACTGTTTGTGTAACTGTCTCTGCAGATGAGACTGTGTACTTCCTGTAGGGGTAGTGCAGCTGCACTGCAGTGAAACACAGACCAGTGATCAAAAACGATGGAAAAATGAGGAAACCAGCCCTTCATTTAATTTACATTATACAGTACATAGCATCAGATCCTCTCTTTGAGAAGGCCACCCACAACGCACACAGTTAAAGTGTGCGCGTATGTGTGAGCGTGTGTGTGAGTGTGCTCTGATCAGAAGCTTCTTCCCGCCTTTTTTTGCACTTGTGGCGCCTCTGTTGCCATGGTTATGGTTTCTTGGCTTGGACAGGGCGGCATCAGCCTCAGCGTCTTTTGCTGTGCTCTTCGTAAACAATAACGCGGCAGTGCTTAAGAAGCAGCCATTGCCGTTTTCATGTTATTCTCACCATGGCTCTTGTTCTCTCCATTTGTCTTTGTGCATCATCCAAGGTCTTTTTCAAAGGATGCATTTTTTCACATCCCACAAAGAAAACCCCAAAACAATAAAGATAGCAAACGAAATGCTCTCAGAAAAACAAAACTAACCCCCACTTACCACCATTGCCCTTGACGTGTTTTATTCACACAGAAGGCAAAACTTTTACAGCTTCCACTTGCTCTAAAAAGTTTGACTTTACCCTCTTTCTTTATTTTCCCCCTGTTTACCAAAGAAACTTTACCACAGTAAAATACATATAAATATTTCTCCTTGTGTGTTCATTTGACACCGGGTTTTGAATAATTTTTTGTGAAAAAATTTAAATGCCTAACCTCATACAAGATTTTTGGAAAAGCAGCTACGGGTTGCTCAGTCAGTTTTGAGGTCCACTTTGAGGTCTAATGTTTTTTAGCTTTAAACGGGAGTACCTGTTTTTTTTTTTCTTTTACTTTTTAAAGTATATGGTTAATAAATAATATATAATCTGATTATTATTAATTAAACAACTCAGTGTGCATCTAAAATAAACAGCATCATTAAAACACTTGTCATGTGCATTAAGTGCATTTTATGGATGTCTCTGAACACAGAACTTTCATTTCTGGCAGATTGTTCAACCCAGTTCTGTGTTTTTTTTTAGTGAGGTATCAGAGTACCTCTTCAATTGTCTGCTGGAAAAGACTCATTTGATACTCATCTTAGGAAAAGTTAAAATTCCAGTTTATGTAACAAGTGCATAGGAGGTCAGTTAAACATACAAAACTGTTACAGTAATTAGAAAATGCAGTCTAACTGTATAATAAATAAATACTTCAGTAAAAGTGCAACACAAAATTTCTTAGGAACTCAACAGTTGCAAATCTGTTTATTTTTACATGATTATTTTCCTGATAATCATATATGAATTATTAGTAAGTTATTCGCCTATTGCAGTTAAATAAATGTAAACCCCTTCCTGTGAACTGTCTCTGTATGCAGCACCTCCCAGGTGAAAGCAAAGTCTCAGAAGTACAAAGAGAGTTCAAGCCGAGCCTGCTGCTGTGCAGTTGTATGTGTTGTATCAACTGTCATTTCTTAACACAGTAATCAACAAATAGCGGCGTGACTCTGTCAGACAGCTCGTCTGTCATGATTTATGACCTGCACACACTTGTCCACAAACACACACTTACACAAGCATATAATCAGCTGGCATGCAGTCAGCAGAAGTGGAGTGGCGACGACTGCAGAGGGATACACAAGATCAGTCCCGGGAGCTCTTGACTGGCAGGTTGGCAGCTGTGATGTTGGCAAATTGAAGACAATGCTGCCTTTATCTTTGGAAAACCCATTGCAAGCCCCATGGAAAGAAAGAAAAGGAGGAAGAATAAGAAAGAGAGGGCGAGAACAAGGAATGATGTTCTCAATTGTGTTCCTATTACAGTGAAAATGCCATTACCGCCCACCCTGTGTCTGTGTGCAGCTCCGTGCCAGCTACATAAAGGCTCTCCGACTGTTTAATAATTCGAGAGCACCTCTAATGGAAAGACAGATGGGTCAGTGGTGACGATCACGCAGATGCCTCTGTGAACCAACAGAGAGAAAATGGGAAAATCTAGGCTCTACCTGCAATCTGCTGGAAGTGGATCTTCCAGGAAGAGTTGCACGATGTGTCCTGTTACGCCTTGCCCTTCTCGTACCCATGCAGGCAAAGACACAAGATGAGGTCAGTAAAAGATGACCTGGTGACATTTAGAAGAGTCCTCCATAGCACCTTGGGTTTTGCGATCCAGTGTTGCCAATGGGCAAGTTTTACTGAGCACATGCGCCCTTTTTGAGCACTTTTCTGCTTTGTATTGACATTCAGGATTTCCTCTTGTCTTTTTTCACCTCACAGCCAGCCAAGCCTTGTTTAGAAAAAAGAATGACAAAGAGAAATATGAAACAAGGATAGATAACCAAACAAAAGAGCCTTGTGTGGGTTATGCCTGTGACAACATTTCCATCTAAATGCAGATTTCAGATAGAGGTGGCACTGGCGCCCTTGCTTGTTTACATTCATTACCATGGAGGAAGAGAGCAATGTTGTTGTTTGTCTTGATTTTTTTTTCTTTCAAAATTCCCCCAGTCCCCTTCAAGATGTAATTTAGGCTTTTCAAAAAGTGAATCGGCAATTTATTTAATTTAATTTCTCTGAGCAAATTGCAGCACTGGCCGTGTAACAAAGATAAGCATTTGTCCAAATAAAGTGGACAGAAAGAGTGTAGAGTGGGCGGGAGAATGTGAATGAGATTTTGATTGTGAAGCTTGGTTGGCTACATTTAAAGCTTTGTATCGCTATTGGCAACATTGGGGTTGTTACCCGAATGTTGCTTACACAGGTGGAACTTGGCAAGAAAATGGCAGGCCAATTAAAAGAATAAATTTGCCTATTTTTGTTCTGTGCACGCTTTAGGCAAGGAAGTTTGTAGGTTGATTGTCTTCTGGGAGCCCGTTTCACTCTATTCGTGTGTGTTCGGGCATGTGTGTTGGCTGCAGGGGCACGTGCATGAGTGTGTGACAATCAAAGACGAGTGCCACATCCTCGAGGGGGATAAAGCAAAGAGCGTGACAGCAGGGAGTGGAATCTGATAGCCTCTCTTCTGAAAGATGTGTTCTTTAAGTGAGCCTCTGTTTGTGTTTGTGTGTATGAGCATGAATGTCTCACTATGTCAATCTTTACACATCTCCTGCTGAATCATAACAGTGCATGTCTACTTTTTCCATCATCTCCTCTTGACTCCCTTTCCACATCACATCACTTCAATTTTCCTGTTACACATACCCCCTGTTTCTTTTTTCCTTTTCTTTCTGTTCATTTGGATATTGGGTTTGTTTCTCTCCCATTCCTTACCTCCTTCCAAACTCATGATCCTGGACTTTGTCATGATTGAGTCAGTTGTTTATCTTTTACGTTACTTCTGCCAGTTCTTCTATCTATGCAAAATGATATTGTTGCTGCCATCAAGTAAAACAGAAGTCAGAAGCAAATTAATTTCCTGCACATCTACTCCCATCACACCAGAGAGCTCAAGTATTGTCTGTGCTGCTATTGACAAAATTAATATGAATAATTTAGTAGAAATTATAAGCATCCCAATATGCAAGACACCTGGTAACCTTGATGCTCTGATAAACTTAAACCTTCCACTGAGTCAACATTCAGCTAATGTGAGCTGCTCATTATATAAAAACATTGCTTAGTAATCAGGACTAGTGAAAGTGCCTGAAGTCATTTCATTATTCTTCACAAAAAGGGACTTTCTTAGTGTCACAGCTTGCCTTGACTGAAGGTGTCTAAAGTTTGTGGCACCCTAAAACACTTTGCAAAAACTGAATCAGATGCATTCCCTGTGCAGCTAAGCAGACCGAAAGTGACCACATAAGCTGCCAGGGAGGAGGAAAAGAGGAAAACCACAGAGGAGATTTATGGAAGTAGTGAAGGAAGACATGCAGAGGATGGTAGAGATGGATTGAGCAGAAAGTTAGATGAACAGAAGAGAGAATGACATCACAGTCCAATAAACCCTCAACAAACATGGTCATGGGAATATGCTTACTGCTGCAAGATAAAAACACAACACAACACTTTCTAAAACAAAAAAAGAAAGGAAAAACAATAATGTCATGAACTTTTCTACAAAATCACCTGTCATAAACCCCAATTCATATAACTGGCAACATTAAATACTGAGAGAGTCGAGCATTCGTTACATGGCAAGAGGCTATTTGGAACAGCCATGCTGGCAAAACAGTGGTATCCATGGTTAAGATGGACTTGTACTGTCTGTGCAGCTGAGGTGTATGCTTTCATATATATGTTTTATATTTTGATAACAAGACCATTTTTTTTTATTGATTTAGCCACCAGGAAATGAATATGAGCATTATCTAACTAAAAATGTTTTTTTTGTTTTTTTTTTAAATACATAGGTGAGAAATAGTAATCAGAAAAAGTTGTCTTCTCTAGGTAGCCACTGGTAACAACCCGCACTGCTATGCTTATTTATTCCTCACCCCCCCTTCTTGTCTCTTATCGTTCTGCTTTCGAAAGCTTCATGCATTTTGTTTCACAGGTCACCTCACTCGACGGGCTGAACGCCTCTCGAGTGCAAAACGAGAGGCCATTCCAGAGCACAAATGCTGTTTGATGTTGCCATGCCAAGCAACACAGATCTGTCGGTGAGGGAGTTAAACAAGTAGCATTTGTCTAAGGTTATGTCACCGGGAGAAGCAGAGAAGTGGGTATTAATGTGTGTTTATGCGTCTGTGGGGAGGTGAAAATGTGATGGGAGGGCTGATGTTAAGCTATCAGGGAAGAGGCACTCATCCTCTTAACTTGAGCAACTGCAACAGGATAAGGGCTACAGCAATGAGCAATGACAGCTAATCATGCACATTTTTTATGTGTGTTCAAAGGCACATTAACTATCCAGTAAGGGATGAAATGTGGCAGCAAGGTTTGTGTGCGTGTGTGTGCGTGTGTGTGTGTGTGTGCAGAACAGAGAGTGTGCACTTGATGTTCCATGAATAGTAAATAAGAGATAAGATTTTCTTTTCACTTGCAAGTACACACACATGCACATCATATTCCCCTGTTGGAAGCATTCAGTGGCTGTCAAAGATAAGGCAACTAATTCAAAGCTGAGTCGGAATGGTGGAATAAGTGAATTTTTAAAGAATGGCTAAGGAGAATAAAAACAACTAGTATATCTTTATACATAGGTGGAATAAAAATACAATTTCCAGATGAAAAAATAAGAAAAAGTAAGTTGAAAAGCTCATCTGAAAGCTGGCAGGTGGTTGTACTGCAGGGGATGAAGAGGGAAAAGAGAATGGCAGGAGATGGGGAGAAAAATGACAAGGGTGGGAGAAGGACGGAGGGGTTGAGCAGCTCACGCAGCGATGCGTCTGTGATCACTGGAAAAGCACTGTTCCAGAAATATGCCATTTAATTACAGGCAGGACAGGCTGACCTTATAGCGTGTAGCACTTTAACGTGGATTCAGACAAATAGGAATGGAGCACGACAGCGGAAACCGACACTAATAAAAGAAATCGGGTGGGCTCATTTTCTCCACCTCACTGTCTGTTTCACAATCCTTGGCTGTGCTAAATTCTTTATTTGTTTTTCCTCTCTACTTCTCTTTTGTCACTCATTCTTAGCAGCAGCTTTACCTGTTTGATATAGATCTTCAACTTCTCTGCGGGTCAAATCATATTTCTAATTATTTTCCGACTGACTGACACTACAGGCCAGTTTTAAAACATGTTTTATTAATAAAGTAACTTTCTCTATGGACCCTGGTCTGTTCCCAGTTTCTGAAGAGTTTTTGAAGTCTCAGTTTCTTATTTATTTTTAGGTACTCTCTGTCTTTCCTCATGTTAAATTAAACTGGTGTTTATTTATGCTTTGCTATTCCAATCATTTTAGTAGTGCAAGCCTTATCAATGCATTCACATTCATACAACCACTTTTATCTATGCCTAAGGACTTTTAACCTAACATTCACACGCTCACACTCTGATGGATGCATCGGGGCAACTCAGGCTTCTCTGTCTCACTCAGGCATACTTCAACATGTTTTATTTTTATAGTTACTTGTCTCTTCTGTCTTGATTGTCCTCAAAAGTGACTCAAGTGACTCACACTTGTGTCTCAGCTGTTTCCACTTCCCTGATTACCCTATCTGTATAAATAGTCCCATCTTCTCCTCAGCCTTTGTCTCACTATCCTTTTAGCTCCCCGTGTTAAGTTCTTGTGTGGCCTGAAGGATCTTGGATTCTGTATGGGACTTTTGTCAGTTTGCTTTTGGACTTTGCTTTTTTTAATTTTTTTGTTTACCAAAGACAGACAGCAGCGTTAAAGATTTAAATGCAACTCATGTGAGATAGTTTTACAGTCTAGGGTTAGAGGGCAGAGCAGGATGGTAGTGAATGAAGTTGTTTATCAGTCTAGCAGAGCGAGCCCGAATGCTCTGGAAATCTCCTTCCCGAAGGCAGGAAGCTGAAAAGGGAGTGTCAAGGGTGGGAGGGATCTCCAGCGATGCTGGTATATCTGTGGGAGAGATGGGTGTTGAAAATCTCCATGAGGAAGGGCAGGAGGGCACAAATAATCTTGTTGGCTGCATTCACTATGGCTTGCAGGGTCTTCCGATCAGCCGGTCTTCTGGCAGGAGGTTGTGCAGCCTCGGTTCCACACAGCAGCCAGCGAGGACGCTCTCAATGGTGCCCTGGTAGAATGAATACATGATAACAATTGCTAATGACAAAAACCCATTACAAGAGCAGAAAGCTAATCAGGGCATTCCACATGTATTTTTCCTGCAACTAACAAAACTTTAGTCGGCCTAATTGTTCCCTGTTCTTCTTGGGGAATCCAGAGACACTGCTGGGCCAGATAGATGTCACCCCTGAAGTTCCAGGTCTACCCTGAGGTCTTCAAGGGAAGTTTCCCTGGAGGAATCCTGATTAGAGACCTGCACCACATCGTATGGCTTCTCTTTGACACAAGGGAGCAGCGGCTCTATATTTCTAAAGCTATTCCCTGCCAGCCTACGGAGGAAATTAATTCATCTAAATGTATCTGCAGTCTAATTCTTTTGGTCACTACCCAAAGCTCATGACCATAAGTAATAAATCAAAGGATTTTCTTTCTTGCTCAGCTCTTTCTTCACCATAAGTCTGCTACACAGCCCTCATTACTTGTAGCCCTACACTAACCCACCTGTCCATCTCACAGTCATGACTTCAGATTTGGAGGTAACAACTCGCTTCAATTAAACAAACAAAAAATACAATGAACCTTTCATGTAAGAGTTGCTTGCCCAAAAGATTGAACACTCCTGGAGTCATGGAGCTCAGCCAGGCATGGCTGGAAGAAATATCATTAAGCCATCCATCAGCTGCTGCATACACACAACTGTACATTGAAAATGAATGCAGTGTTTCTTGGCTTTGGGGCAAATTAGATAAGACAGCAACATTTTTTGTCAGCATTCTTAGAAATTAGAAGAAAGGAAGTAGTGACTGATAAGCAAGCTATAAAAAAGTGAGATGAGGGGAAAGCGTTTACAGGTAAACCTCATTCATGCATTGTGCACAAGAGAAACAAAGAAGTGGATAAAGCTCAGCAGTCATGAACTGCATTACTGTGTTGTTTTGTTTCCTTCTACAATGTAAATGAGCCACATGTCTTTTCTGTGAAGGTGACACAGGATTAGAGCATAAAGATAATATATGATGTGTATTAAAAAACTACCATTGTAAAAAAAGAGTTTTACACTGGTTGAAAACAAATATCAATAACAGAACTTTGCAGGATTGTGCTCAACACACTACCTTTTCTTAAAGTCATCCATTTTAATAATATCCTGTCCCTGCATTTAGGATAAAATATTAATATTTTTACGGTGGGGATGGTGGTGACTTAAACTGCAAAAAGAGGTGTGTAATATTGATCCTATAATTCATATCCACATTTGATGTATGGTTCATGAAGGCACTCTTGAAATCTTTTATATATGTGCCTCCCAGTGTTAGATATCAAGCTAATGGTCTGTTGGATCAATGACGGATAATCGATAATCATAGAGACACAGTGGGCTTGTGTGTTTTTTCCCTTCTACTCTACTACAAGAAAGATCTGATGGGGTAACGGAACTCAGAGAGAAAGCACATGCTTGACTTTCAAAGAAGCAACTAAGAGAAACCTGTTTAATGAGACAAAACATTTTGTTACTTCATTTACAAATGAAAAGCATTGATTTACTTCTCCTCTCCTCTTCTCAGGCTTAACCAGTGCAGATACAGTGGTGAATATGCGGAAGGTTACCCATCAGACCATAAGCGAGGAGCTTTCTAAAACGGTTCTGCTCCCATGCCTCTTCACCCTCCGCCCCAGTGCTGGTTCATTCCATGAGCCGCCCAGAATCAAATGGACTAAGGTTTGGGGCCAAAGAGGCTCTGACGGCCTGCAAAAGGAACAGTCGGTCCTGGTGGCCAAAGACAATGTGGTCAAGGTACAATAAACATATTTACCGCTAGTAAATGCTTGACTCACCTGTAATTCGGCTGTTTCGCTCAGACTTTTTTTTTTCTCATAATTTTTCTCTCTCTCTGCTCCTCAGGTGAAGAAGGCCTTCCAGGGTCGTGTCACACTGCCTGGTTATAATAAGAACCGCTACAATGCCAGCCTCGCTCTGACTGGGCTACGCTCTAGCGACTCTGGTCTATATCGCTGTGAGGTAGTGGTGGGCATTAATGATGAGCAGGACACAGTTCCTCTGGAGGTCACAGGTGAATAAAATGTAAACTTTTCTTTCACTGTGATAGTTATTTTAAATTTAAGGTAAAGTTTTCAACATTTCACCGACTTTTAAATTACTGCTTGTAAAATATAGTTAGCGGTCACACTATCATCACCCGCTCCTCACCCTATCTCTAAGGCAGAAAACCCCAGAAGTGGAAGATTTAGAGCTCGATAACCTCATCCACAAACTAGTAGGAAGAAATCTAGGGCGGTCTCCTGGAGCCAAGCATCTGGTGGCCAGATCTGTAACCATGATGCTTGGTCAATTACAGTGGAAAGAAATAACATGAACCCCTGTCTAGCAAAGTCCATGTATCTACCCCATCCTGTGGATGCACCACCTGCAGGGATAGGCATTGATGTTGCGTTCAGTGTGAGCTGGGAGGTAGGCAAAAGTAGGCTCCAGGGTCTTTTTTTTTTAAGCAGTTGCAAAATAAATATATCTGCAGTGCTGAAGTACAATACAACAACAGTATAATATTTGTGACTGGATGACTGATTCTGTTTTTAAAACTGCTCCAGTTTCATTTCAAAATGATCCCAGTCACGGTCCAGTTGATTTTAAAATTATTTTAAAGCTTACACTTCATTATTTGGTAGTGTGTACAATATCTGTGCAACTGATTCAGGATGTAATATCTGTTATATAAAGAAACAACTTGGAATTCAACGCAGTAGCAATTTAAAATTACTACTAGTTCATCTGGTTAGATGTAGCATCATAAGGAGTGCAGACAGAATTACCAGTAATAAAAAAATCATGAACTAAACTAATAGAAAGATTCAAAAACTCAAACAGCATATTTGGGGTAATCTTCATTAATTATTTGTGCTATTATTGTAGTGTTCAGTTATACCACTGCCTCCTCTCATCCTAATCAGAGCTCAGTTAGCTCATCTGTACATGTAACAAACTTAAGACGTGACCAGGTTTTGTTTTAATTTGATAGCTATAAGACGAATTATTAACACTATTTTCCATGTTTTATAAGAAAAAGAAAAAAGGTAGAAAGCAGGAAGTATCCTCATAAAAACTGATTATTTCTATTCAGTATGTTTTGATGTACACGATTACATTATGTATGCGTTATGTGTGTTTAACCAACACAAAGAACTGTCTCAGCAAATAATTGCCACACTGGTTGTGTATAGCTCCATTGTAGCTCTCAAGGTCTGCCACTATGAATAATAATGACCCTGTTTCCGTGTCAGGCTAGTACAATCATTACAGCAAGGGTTGTTTACTGTTTATGTAGAATGTATGATGATAGGGAAAAGGTGAAGGAACTCAAACACATTAAACATCATTGACCTGGGCCATTCAAGTGCTGTTCATGCACTGAAAGCCTAATGAAGCCAATAAGGTAGAAACCCAGCAGTGCACACTGTTGTCAAGTAGCATTGCACCGAGAGCCCCGTGTGGCTCTTGGTGGCTTAACTAAATAAGCAAACCATTTGCTCTGTCCAGGAAACCAATATTTGTGGAATACCACGCTACTTGGAGGTATCTCGCTCTAGTGGAACCATTATTACTGTGTCAGGGTGTTTTATCTGCAAAGCTATCATAGGTTTTTGTCGGGTCACTCACTATTTTTAATAATAACCTACTCTCATAATGACTGCGGGGAACAGACTGATGCATTAGGCACTGTACACCACGCCACCACTTACTACAAAGCCATGCTACCGCTAACATAACCAACAGCAGCTGTAAAAGTTCAGAGGACTTTTGGCTCCATTTCCACTCTTCATAGTAATAGAGACAGACTGCACTCAGTTTCTGCATATGGTTAAATGTGAATATGTGCAAGCTTGTTAATGTCTGTGGGGAAATTTGTGTGTGCCTGTTTGTAAAGACCACTATGCCTAATGCCTAATTTCAGTACTTCAGCAAGGATGCCATCTGGTTTTGTCAAGTATGAGGAACACCTAATAGGTGCTCATAGAATATTACAATTAGTAAGAGAGACCCCTGCCACTATGCTTGGGAGACCCTGTGTCCTCCCATTCTTGGCCAATTGATTAATACACCATGAAAACCACTCCTTCAGAGAGAAGCCAATTACGTAGCTGGCGAGGAGTAGCCTTCTCCAGGGCTTAGTCTTAATTGGAAGTCACGGTACATGGCAGACCACAGCCGTCCTCACGCTAATTCTACCAAGTGCTCAACATGTTAATTAGCAGGTATTGACACTGCTCAGCTGTATTAATATCATATTAATCC
>NC_052963.1:40252716-40352716 GCF_013358895.1 Oreochromis aureus | reverse complement strand
TCCTTTCATGTTCTCACTGTATTTCCTAAAGTGGATGATGTGTGCTGACAACAGAGGACGGAGAGACTTTCCCCTTGTGTGTGCTCCACATTGTTCAGTAAATCAAAGGAATCCTGAGGGAAAATACTTTGCAAAGAGAACATTGTGGATATGTGCTGGCACCATAGTTCTACGTTAAATCACGGTAACATGTTTAGAGATTGTTTAAAACATATTTCCTGCTGAAGTTTGTAAGCAGTGTGTATTTGTCTCCCTATGCCAGCCTCTCCGTGTGTGTTTACGTGCAGAAGCAGTGAGGATAAGCTGTAAGGCTATTATTCTGCCAGGGTGCCATAATTGCAAAGAACATTTAAAGCCTCTTTGTGTAGCTTAGCATTAGGAAGTTGATGACTCCCTAATTATAAATAACGTCATAAAAAGTAGCTGATTAATAAGGAATAGGCAACTGAAAGGAAATATTGACAATGTATGTTACCAGGCTTGTCTTTGATAGATAAGCACGCTGGAGTGCTGTGACAGAAACCAGCTTGTCAATGCTTCTAATCACTGTCTCTGCCACTAGCACTGGTTTCTTTGATCTGAGTCACATTAGGGCTGGAAATGTGGGTGCTAATGTGGAGAGTAAATAAAAATATGATGACAAATGAATGGGTCTATTCAAAACAAGGTAATTGACTCCACAGATCTTGTTTTTCAGACAGGATCATGCCTGCTGTTCCTCCTCCTTTTAGTTTTAGTATTATATTTAATAAAGCCACTACATTTAAACCACCTGCTAATTTTGCATAGGTCCCCTTCGTGCTGCCAGAACAGCACTGACCCGTGATGACTTGAACTCCACATGACCACTGAAGATGTCCTGTGGTATCTGGCAACAAGAGCTTAGCACCACAAGTCCTGAGAAGAGGGGCCTGTTTATTATTTATTTATTATTTAATTACTATTTATTAGTTTTCAGATCAGGGGGATTAGTCAACACCTTGATCTCTTTTGAATGTTTCTTAATTTATTCCTGATTATTAAATGTGGACGGACAGTGTAGCTGCTAAGGATACAGCAGGTTTTAGGTTGATTATATATGTCAAAAGTAACAACATAACAATACCAGGAGCCCAGGTTTCCCATCAGAACTTTCCCCAGGCAGGGCATCACACGGTTTCTGCCGTCTTCATAAAGAAACCACCTCATTCAATTGCTTTAATTTCCAGTTCTGATGCTCACTCACTCAAGAAGCTTTCATAGGTAGACAGGGGTGCACTATGTGCTTTTGTCAACACTGCCCAGATCTCCACGGGTATCAGTTTTTTTCCTTAAAGTGCCGGTTAAGCACTAACTGTTTATATATCCCACCCCTTATCAGCTCCCATTGTAACACATAGTCTGTGTATGTGAGGGAAGTTACACTTGGATAACTAATGAAAAGGTTAAATGCTTAAGTGAACATTTTACTCGTTGCTTTTGTATTGAAGGTGATTTTTGACCAGAAAGTGTTTATTACAGATCTGTGAAGATGAAAATGGTGCTCATACAGAATTTTCAGAAATCGGGCGATCGTCACATGTATCTGCTAAGTAAAGAGCATCATTTAAAAAATCATCAAACAACACATAGCACTAATGTACATCAGTAAACTATCACTAAGGTATTATTACTGTTTCCTGCGCTTCATTCTGGACAAAAACCAGATGGAGGAGCGAGGACCACACGAGCTGGCTGGTGTGGTCATGGAAAAGTACACAGCCTGATGGATACTGAGCTCAAGGGCTCAAGGTTAGAAAGGCTTGATAACAAAGATTTAGGATCAGTTTTCCCTATCTCAGTCTAAAGAGAAGTCACAGTTGCAGTATTGGGTTTTTTTGTGGAGTGAAGTTTAGATTAACCATCTTCTTAACCAAAAACAAGGAGAACCTGAGGGTATTCTGTCTTTCTGAACATCTGCACCATTCAGGACCTCGCCACCATTGTCAGATTCTCAGAGATAATATTACATTTTATCATATCTTCCAGCGTTGTTCACCAAAATACTGTCATAAGAATTGGCTTTATTGACTTTATGCTGCTGAGTACAGACTAGGCTGCTGTGTTGAATTTTTTTTCCAACCTTTAAATACTGACAGAATGATGGATTTCTGCTTTCTGTGGGTCAGGCGCACTTTGACACGACTAACACAAGCTGCTTTGTTGTGGCATGAAAAATTAACACCCAATCAATTGCTGGATCACCATCAGTGAGTCTCTGCCAAGATAATAAGCAATCATCTCAGAGAAGCCTCTTACTTAGCTCATCCTCAGGGAGAACCAGTATTGATCCCATCTGGGCCAGACATTGCCGTCAGTAAGACACAAGGCTGCCTACAGTGTGTGTGATGTGAAGAATTACGCAAACACGCGAGTTGTTTCGTCTTTGTGAGTCATTTTGTTGTTTAGATGCACTAAAGAAGAAGCTAACACATAAAGTAGTTCTGAGGATTTTTAGGTATTTGCTCTAAATGTGAACTCTAAAATAGGTTTTCAACCCATCAGCAGGGAGAGTATCTGCTTCTTTGTGCAAGGAGAAAGGGGACCTCCAGCAGGGCCCTGGTGTGAATATTTCTGGCCAAACAATCAGAAACCGACGTCATGAGGGTGGCCTGAGGGCAAAATGTCTTCAATTGGGCCCTGTGTTCACTGCCCGGCACCATGGAACCTGATTGGCATTTACCATAGAATACCACAATTGGTAGGTCCACCACTAATGCCGTGTTATGGGAGATCCCCCCGGACACCATCCATGCCCTGATATTGTAAGGGATGCATACAAACACATGGGGGCCATACTAACTACCGAGTACCATTTTTAATTGCTTCAGTAAAATTTCGGAAAAATGGACTAGCTTGCTGCATCATTTTTGTATTTTTATTTTCAAGGTGTCCATCAGTAATTTGATAACTTTGATTTAATTCAGACAATGTGGGATCTTTCGCTCTTAACACATTATCCAGTTCATGCCAGTATAGATTTTCAGCGTTTTCCAGTATTTGGTGTTGGAACTGTTTATGGTCAAGATAGCAGTTCTTCTTTCAATGTCTTTTTAAGAGTTTGAGGTTTCCATTTTGGTTTGAACGCATGTTTTACTTTGTGTGTCCCCAGTGGTTTTGCTTCCTGTCTTTTTATTGTTCCCTTTCAGTCGATTCACTCGGTACAACACATAAGTATGGGATATCACGCCCTCGCGTGTCCTGGCTGAAGAAACCTTTATTCACGCCTTTAAGGCAGATGACGTGTGATGACACGTGCACGGCCCCGCCTGCACATATAGCCGCTGTCATCACGGTCATCCCTCAGTTCTTACGCTCTTCACCTCGCTGAGAACACCTCTGCTGAGTTGGGCTAGCTAGCTGCTGCTAGTTAGCTCCGTTGTCTGCCGACTTGAACTTAGCTTAACTGCCCCTGTTGGTGTTAGCCTCCACTGCCCAGTTGGTGTGTAGGCTGCCCGCGGAGCGCTAATTTCAAGTTTTTCCTGTGCAGCGTTTCGCTTTGCGTTTTGGAATGGACTCCAAACCGAAGCGAGCAAAGCAGAAATCTTCTGTTCGCCCCTGCCCTCAGGGATGCGGTTTCTGTTTGCACGACAGCGACCAGCACGATGCCTGCCCTGTCTGCCTGGGGATCGTCCACGCTAGGAGAGCGTTGACGGAGCCCGAAGCCTGTGCGTTTTGTCGCCAGCTCCGGCGCTCGACCCTGGAAAGACGGGTGACGTTTGTGGAAAGTGCTGGGACGCTCGGCTGTCGCACGGCATGACCCTTTCCTTTCCGAGTCTGGAGCCCCGGCTTCGTCCGAAGACGAGGATTTCCCGGTCGATGTCCCCCGCAATTAGCTGGGCTGACCACATGGAATATGTTGACGGGTTAGCCGATGACGAGCCGGAACCATGCAGGAGCGCTGGCGGGCTTCAGCCTGGGTTGAAGCCCGCCAGCGCTCCCCAGGAAGACGATGGACGTGCTGGACATCGGCCTGGACATCCATGGTTTGTCGGAGGATGAGCAGGAGAGCTCATTGTCGGCCCAATGTGCCGCCGCTGCTGCGCCGGTCGGCCACGATGACACTTCTCTTTTCTCCCTGTTTCGCCGTGCTGCTGAGAAGCTGCAGGTGGACTGGCCCTCTCCTCCGCCAGCTCAGAAGCCGTCGCGGTTCGCGGGTTTTTCCTCCCACCGGAGCCCCATAGCGGCCAAAAACTGCCTTCCCATGTTCCCAGACTTTCTCTGCAAGCTAACAGCATCATGGGACAAACCTCTGTCTACCAGCGTCACTGTGCCCGGCTATGGACAGTACATGGAGTTGGGCGGCGCCGAGGGGCTGGCTTAGCTAACCCACCCCTATGGAGCCGTCTCTGGCTGCTTATCTGGCCCGTCCCATAACCATGGTGTCGGCAGCCCCACAACTCTGCCGTCCAAGCACTGCAGATTCTCTGCTTCGCAGCTGGAGAAGATTTATCGGGCTCAGGCCGGCACTGCTCGCGCCATGAGCTCCGTCACCATGCTCCAGGCGTACCAGGCAATGTGCCTGGCGGAGCTCGGATCGCTGGTTCCTGATGACAGCCCGCTGGCACCTCTTCTTAACGAGGTCAGAGTCGCCACAGATTACATCCTCCGTGCGTCTCGCTGTGCAGCGCTCTCCTGGGCAGAGGGATGGCTTCGACAGTAGTGGCGCAGAGGCACCTGTGGCTGACCCTCTCTGACGTCCCGGATAGGGACAGAGCTGTATATCTGGGCGCACCAGTGTCTGCGGCTGGGTTATTCGGACATTCACTTGAAGCCATTCAGGCTAGATTCGATCTGAGGAAGAAGCAGGCGGAAGCTCTGCGCGACATCATCCCCAGGCGTCAGCGAAGCCCAAGCCCGCAGCTAGCTCTCACAGGCCCGCCGCTCCTCTGCCGACTGGCAAGAGACCGCGCCCACTGCTGAAGTGGGTGCGCCGCCAGCGAGCACACCCTCCGGCCCGAGCTCCACGCCAGTCGGCCTGGAGCAGAGGCCCACCCTCGGTCCCGGCGGGACCCGGCGCCCAGGAGGAAGAAGCCTCAGCCCTCCTAGCTGTGGTTTCGAGTGGAGAAGGGTCCAGCAGCAGGGAGACGCTGCTTTTACCCCTCTGTTGCCGCCCAAGAGGTGCCGCTTAAGTTCTGTTCAGGTTGTCAGCCCCAGAAGGCGCTGCACTTTCCTAACACAGTCTCCCAAGCACAAAACCCCTGCACACAAAATGCCTCAGGTAACTCCCTGTTCAGGTGTGTTAAATGTTCAGGTGACCACATCAAGTGTTCCCGCTGTTTTTCTTTGTTGTGCCCCAGAAAAGGTGCCTCCAACAAAATGTATGAATGTACATGTTCCCATGTTACAATCAATAAAGAGTGTTGTTTATTCTCAAACAATCACAAATGCTCAGCCTGCGGGAGAATGAGCCAGGTCAGGCAGGTGATGCAGTCCCCTGCAGACACACTGGGGGCGACAACGCCCGCCCACGGTGCTGCAGGTCAGCGGGCTGGCTGCTCGCTTCCCTCAGTGGCGCGCTTGCGCCCCTCTCCGTGGGTGCTGCGAACCGTTGCCATGGGTTACCGGTTGCAGTTCCGGGTCAAGCCGCCTCGTTTCCAGGGAGTCGTAAACACGACTGTCAACACCGAGGCGGCCATGATACTCAGAGAGGAAATAAAGGCGCTATTGCAGAAAAGAGCAATCTGAGTGGTCCCTTGAGGAGACAGACAAAGGTTGGTACAGCCGCTATTTTGTTGTTCGAAAAGAGGGGAGGGCTTCGTCCCATCCTCGACCTGCGAGTCTTGAACACGTATCACGCATGCGTACAGGTTCAAGATGCTAACACTCAGACAGCTCTTGAATGCAGTCGGCCCGGGAGATTGGTTTGCGACAATCGATCTAACAGATGCTTATTTTCATGTGGCTATACACCGAAACACAGGCAGTTTCTGAGGTTTGCATTCGAGGCGTAGCCTCACGAATACCTAGTGCTGCCGTTCGGGCTGTCGCTCGCTCCTCGCACCTTTACGAAATGTGCGAAGCAGCGCTAGCGCCCCTCAGAGAGAGGCATCCGCATCTTAGCCTACCTAGAGCGACTGGGCTCTCGTAGCTTGCTCCAGAGAGCAGGCGGAGACACAGCTGTCACTGGTTCTGTCACACATTCAGACACTGGGGTTCTCTGTGAACTTTCAAAAGAGCTCGCTAATCCCGAGTCAGCAGATTTCTTTCCTCGGTTTGGAAATATGCGCGCTTTCCAGCCGCGCACGTTTGTCAGAGCACAGAGTGGCCGCGTTTCATCGCTGCCTCGCTCAGTTTCAGCTGGGCGCAGACTGCGTTTCCAGACGATATTACGCTTGTTGGGCATGATGGCATCTATGATCGCCGTAGTGCCACTTGGACTGTTAAAAATGAGAGCGTTTCAACGCTGGACTCTCTCTCACCGCCTGTGTGCATCGCGTCACCTCCGGAGGAGGCTGCGGTAACCGCGTCTTGCATGCTAGCTCTCCGTCCTTGGAGGGAGCCCAGGCTGCTGCATCAGGGCTCTCGGATTGGGAGGGTGTTGTTTTCGCAAGGTGGTGTCCACAGATGCTTCCCTAAGAGGGTGGGGCGCTGTGCGAGGGTGCATCAGTGAGAGGATCTGGTCCGCAGCTCAGCGCCAGCTACATCAACCACTTAGAGCTGTTAGCAGTGTTCTTAGCTCTAAAGCATTTCCGTCCAGTCCTGGAGGGCCAGCATGTCTTAGTCAGGGACGGACAATTCAACAGTGGTGTCTTACATAAACAGGCAGGGAGGAACACGCTCTCTTCCCTGTTGAAGCTGTCTCGCTCTCTGCTGTTATGGTGCAGTGTTCATTTTCTGTCTCTGAGAGCCACCCATATCCCGGGCCACCTGAACCTGGGGCGGACCTTCTCTCAGGGGGTCCTCTGGTGAGAGAATGGAGGTTACACCCTTTAATAGTGGCTCAGATTTGGGATCTATTTGGCAAGGCGCAAATAGATCTTTTTGCTTCAGGGTAAATACTCACTGCCCCTGTTCTTCTCCATAATCGACCACGATGCACCCTTGGGCTTGGACGCGCTAAGCGCACCAATGGCCAGGCGTGCTCCTGTATGCATTTCCCCAGTGGAAATGATATCTCCAGTTCTAGAGAGAGTGCGTCGGCATTCCCTCTCTCTGATTCTAGTGGCCCCTTGGTGGCCCACAAGGTTGTGGTATGCAGAGATAATCAGCCTGCTAGCAGCGAGTCCTTGGCAGCTTCCTCTCCGCAGGGATCTCCTCTCTCAGGCGGGAGGAGAAGTGTTTCATCCGCGCCCAGATCTGTGGCGCCTTCATGCTTACCTGCTGAGAGGCTAAACTTGATTGCTAAGGGTTTGCCACCCAGTGTGATAGCGACAATCCAGGCGCTAGGGCCTCATCTACTAGAGGCTTGTACGCTTACAAATGGCGAGCCTTGAGCAATGGTGCCAGGACCGCCACACTCTCCCATTTCAGTGCTCTATTGTGGATGTTTTGACATTCCTGCAGGAGCTGCTGGATAAGGGCCTTTCATTTTCGACAATTAAGGTTTATTTAGCAGCTATATCTGCTTGTCATATTGGCTTTGACGGGGTGACACCAGGTGCACATCCCCTCGCCATATGTTTTCTGAAAGGGGTTCGCCGGCTGAGACCCGTGCTTAAGTCCAGTGTCCCTGCTTGGGACTTGTCTTTGGTGCTGGAGGCCCTTTGTAGCCCCCGTTTGAACCCATCGAGTCTGTGGATATGAAATTTCTTTCATATAAGACTGCATTACTTCTCGCTTTGGCCGGCAAAGCAAGTGGGGTGACCTTCATGCGCTGTCCGTGCATCCCGCCTGCACACAGTTTTCTCCTGATGGCCACAAGGTCGTATTGCGTCCAAATGCTGCCTATTTTCCCAAGATCATGCCTGCATCTTATAGCTCAATGGAGTTTGAGTTGCTGAGCTTTTGCTCCCCTCCTTTTGCATCTGAGGAGCAGAGGAGGATGCATTATCTTTGTCCAGTGCGTGTGCTACGCACCTACATTGAGCGCACTCAGAATGTGCGTTTATGTGACCAGCTGTTTGTCTGCTTCGCCAATCCAAATAGAGATAGAGCTCTGTCCAAACAGAGGCTGTCCCACTGGATTATAGAAGCTATCTCACTGGCATACGGCACCAGAGGTCTTGCTTTGCCCCACGGGGTGAGAGCTCATTCCACCAGGGGGATGGCAACCTCATGGGCTCTTTTTAAAGGGGTGCCTGTAGCTGATATTTGTGCGGCAGCTAGTTGGGCATCACCGCACACTTTTGTGCAGTTTTATCGGTTGGACGTTACAGCCCCTTCGGTGGCTCATACTGTCCTTTCTGCTGGGTCTACCACTCACTAAGGAAGTGGTGGCCCGATTCGGTTCGGTGGCTGCTCTGTGGGCGTGTATATATGTCCCATACTTATGTGTGTTGTACCGAGTGAATCGACTGAAAGGGAACGAATAGTTATGTCTATAACTTCTGTTCCCTGAAGGAGAGGAGCGAGTACAACACAAGGTGGCCCCACTGAGCAGTTTGGCTCGGTGAAGAGCGGCTATCGAACTGAGGATGACCGTGATGACAGCGGCTATATGTGCAGGCGGGGCCGTGCACGTGTCATCACACGTCATCTGCCTTAAAGGCGTGAATAAAGGTTTCTTCAGCCAGGACACGCGAGGGCGTGATATCCCATACTTATGTGTTGTACCTCGTTCTTCTCCTTCAGGGAACAGAAGTTATAGACATAACTATTCGTTTTTCACCTTTGTAATGCTGCAAACATGTTTATTACATTGCTGAAAGTGGGTATTTTAACCTAAGAGTCTATGAGGATTGAGTCGAAGTCAGTATCAAGTGGCCACTGCGGGGAACTGCAGTTTTTGGCACCTTCATTTTTCAGCCCTGGAGGTTGGCACTTGATTTTATTAAGCTTCTCTTTTCTTGTCTTTTTTTCACCCTGTTTGCACGTGTATGTGATTGCATTATATCATATACTGCTGTGTGGCTGCACTAATGCCCTATTTAACAGCAGGATGAGAGGACATGTGGAAGGCAGCATCTGTCTGTTGATTCCAGGCACACGTGAGTTAGTCATAAAAATGCCGGCTGACCTCAATAGGGGCACCATGGAAACAAGGAGAAAAAGTGTTTGTATGTGAGTGTTTGTGTGTGTGTGTGTGTGTGTTGTTCAGGTCCACGTCATAGAAAGTAAAGAGTGATTGTACCAGCGCAGTGTCAAAGATGTTGGATCAACCTGAAAGATTTCAATAAATATGGGAATGTTTCTAATGAGTCATTTAGGCAGAGATCAAGAAAAATAGAATATCCTGTTTGCATCTTAGCAATCCATCTTTTTTCCCCCAGCGAAGCGTTTCAGTTTGCAGTATCCTGCACATTGTAAAGCAAGTTTGGACAAGAATAAATTTTATGTGTGTGTTGGTATCTCTCAGGCTATTTTATCTCTTAGAGCCCCACAAAAGTCTACAATACTGAGGATTTCATCACACCTATTTTACATTATGGGACTTGTGGAAACCCCAGTTCATACATTTCTGGAAAAGCCACCATTATCCAGCAGCGTTATTCCCTACATAAAGTTTTATGTGATCAGCTGTTTGCTAACATGCTTTCCTGCATATTGATAGACATTGGATGCTTTGATTCATCATTAGGCGTAATTATCTAAGCTCTGTTGAGCAAATGTACAAGGTCTAATCTATAGTTTAGCAGAGATATGCGTGGATGGTCTTTCAGTAATTGGAAAACAACCAACTAGTAAAATATGAACATAATCACATAAGCGCAGGGGTTGTCAGAATGATGTACAGTCTGTCTCATTTCACCTCGCGTGAATATTAGCAGCCAGTAATGGACGACTCTCTTAAGGGTTATGAGAACAAGCCATAAACCAACAAATCGCCATTTAGATAGGAAACGGAGTCAGCTAGGAGCTGTTTATTTGGAAGGGTCTATTTGTTGTTCCATCCCCTGAAGAACTCTACAGCCTGCTGCCATATAATGGTGGAGTGAGAACAATTTTTCATTATCTCCTCGTTCTGCAGCCTCGCAATACTGAACAAGAAGGGTAAATATGCTAAAGGTAAAATATAGTGATTATACCACAGATATGTTATCAAATAAGACTCCTGTATTCATAGTCAGGGCATATAAATATACTATTGTTTTCACATTTTTTGCAGGTACATAAGCTTATTATTCTGCTTTTTCTTGATTGGCTGTAATGTGCTCTCATCAGCTTCCTGCTTGTGTGTTTTTGTTAATACATATGGGAGGAATTACATGAACAGCTGCAAGGCATTGTGATTTCAAGTCTTGCACTTCACGCACACACCCCGCTTCACACCTCTGCCAAGGCTGAAAAATTCTCTCCACATCATGCATCAACGGACTTCCTGCATCCAGAAAATATCCTTGGATTGTGATGTTTTCTTGAGGACATTAATGTCTCTTAACATATATTTGTGAACATATGATCCGACTCTAAGTGTTAATCACTGTTTAGTTACGCCTGACCCAACCTCTGGTAACATTTTTAAGCAAATATATATACAATATATATATTATATATTGGACTTTTTAAGTAACCCTGCTAATAAACAAACAGACAGGCAGGCAACCCAAATCCATCAAATAACCTCCCCGTTGGAGTTAATTACGTGCTTGTAATCATAATATACAGTGATTGCATTTCAGTCTGACAGCAGCATTCGTTTAAAGGCTGAAATTTTTAATATAGTTTTGGCTCCTGTGTAATATTTCCTCTTCCCTAACCTATTTCCATCTTTCCATAATTGAAAGTAATTTAATAAGGACTTGTCTGGGTTTACTTAATGTTGGCAAAGACCTGGAGGATGGATGGATTCTTTGAGTGAATACAACAAGTTACATTTAGACTTAGATTAAAAAAAGCCTTGTAAGTATCTTGCACTCAGACTGCTGCTTAGTGCAATGCCTGTGCAGACTACCGATATCTTAGAGGAGCTAAGAAGGCAGCCATCCAGCTGCAGTGTATGGACCGAATGTCTGCAGTTGCTTTGAATCACACACCTAATCTTGTGTATTCCCAGTCACTGCACAATCCCACATACCTTTGCATGCATACACACTCTTGGGGCTGTCTTGACAGGTGCAGGCATGGGGAAAAGAAGAGCCACAGTTAGTTAGATTCCTTTGCATACAAACACATGCAACACATTTGGAGCAGACACTCTGAAGTGACTGGAGAGATGTGGAAGAAGCACAAAAATCCAGCCAACCGCATGCATGTGCACACAGGCAAAATGAATAGTAAGCACACTGAAATCAGGAGTGTCTTTCTTTTAATTATCTGCACTGCAAACATTCCTCCATTGGCTTATTTTCTTTGTTTTACTCATATTTTTATTACTGGTTGTTCCACCTTGCAGGAAGCTGTCGTAGCACGCTTGTTTGTGCATCCCAGTGTGAATATGTGTGTGGAAGAGGGAGCAAGTAAGAGAGACGGAGCAGGAGGAGGGGTGGCAAACTGGCTACTGTGACTCAGTCACATGGGCATGCACGAGAGGCAGGCAGGCAGACTGTGCACAGAAACAGAGACTAAGACAGGCTGGCTATCATTTGAGCTGCAAGCATCAAGTCAAGCTGTGAGGATGCTCTCCCACTCCTGTACAACCCTGGCTTATAGGTATTAGCTATTAGTGTCTCAGCTGGCGAGAGACAGTGAATCATAGTGTGCTGGTTAGAAGAGGAAGTCTCCGCAGAGTCCAGGCTGAAAGTCATGTTCAGTCTCCTCTTGTTCTCATTTAGCCTGTTGTGAATTGTTCACAGTAATGCGCACTCTGAAAATTGCTTCCTCGGGAGGAGCAGAGCCAACCCATTTTAAACCATCAAAAGCTTGTGCACATTCAGGCGCTGGGATCTGGTAACATTTGCTGCATGAAAAACAAAATGAGTTTCCCTTTTAAATTCCCTTCCACCACCTGAGATGTTTTCACACTTGCACTGCAGCTTTTCCAGACATTGTCCATTAATTGTGCCTAATAAAGCAAACACAGTTGCTTCTGGACAACAGTAGAAAGTGATCCCAAGGGAATTCTCCTGAAATTGTTTGCAACTCAACCCAGCTTGTACTTGATGGCTGATTCTGTGTCACCTTTTACAAGAAGGTACACCCTCTTTCAGTTCTAAGCTTTTATGTGTCAGGACATAATGAAAATCATGTGGTTGACTATTTTACAAAAACTCGTGCAGAAGTGGTGCATGAAAAATTAAGCTTACCCTGTGATTTAGTAGTTTGTAGAATCACCTTTAGCAGCAGTAATTTGAAATAATTGTTTCCTGTATGACTTTATCAGCCGTTCACATCATTGTGAATCATTTTTGGCCCACTCTTCTTTAAAGCGTTGCTTCAGTTCATTAAACTAGAGCATTTCAATCTTGCTGATGTATAGATCATTGCAGCGCCTTGATTCATTTCTTTTTCTTTTAGTCTGTTTCTAACTCTAGAGCACAGGTGTCGACTCCAGGCCTCGAGGGCCGGTGTCCTGCAGGTTTTAGACGTGTCCTTGATCCAACACAGCTAATACAAATTGCTAAATTACCTCCTCAACGTGTCTTGAAGTTCTCCAGAGGCCTGGCAATGAACTAATCATGTGATTCAGGTGTTTTGACCCAGGGTGAGATCTAAAACCTGCAGGACACTGGCTCTTGAGGCCTGGAGTTCGACACCCCTGCTCTCGAGTCTGAGATGCAGCACTTGGGGTTTGTTTGCAGTTTCTTCAAGCATTGCATGGTTAGATCTTGGGTTGAAATTACTGGAAGGTTCACTCTTGGGAAGATTGGAAGCTGTCTTGAATGTTTTTCACTAAATAATCTCACCATAGAACGATGGACTTCACACTGTTTGGAAATGGTCTTATAACTCTTCATAGATTGATGGGGGGCAACATTTTTCTTCTCGAAGTCATTACTGTTGTCTTTCCTTCTTGGCATCATGTTAATAAACTCCTGAATTCCCTAAAAACCTCACACCTGCCTTTAATCGATTCATGAGTTTATTTGATTAGCGGTACCTGGCTGATCCTAAACCTCTTTATTCCCATGTAAGCAGTAAGGATGTACTTTTTAATACACTGTTTCTGCATTTTGGCTAAATTTGTGGTAGATAAACAATTCAAGATTAATTATATTTACATAATAGGTAAACACCAGATGATTTTTTTTGAAAGAGGGTGTACTTTCTTTCACTATGACTGAATATTCATTGAAATGGCTGAATGGGCTTTCACCCAGCTGCTCCTCTTTTGTTTCTAACGGCAGGGTTGCATGTTTCTAGGCGTGCAGCAGTGAGATTTGAAAGCAATATCTTCTCCAACAAAATCAGGCCTATCACCTTGTCATAAGCAATAAGGAACCTGCTGCTTTCCTCAGCGTTACAGGATGTGTTGTAACCTTACTGACACATCGCCACAAGAAAATCTTTCAAACATTGCCGCTCCATCTGTTTCCCAAAAGTGAAAAGTAATCACATAAGCAAAACTGGTGTCCTCACCAAAGTGTCTCATCAGTTGTATTCATATCATCATTTATTTATTCCCAACTGTCAGGCTGTGTTGCTGCAGTTTCTCCATAAATTCCACCATCTGGGCGGCTGAGTGTGATAGCAGTTGTGATGATGACAGTAACAGAGTGAGGCTGATTAATTCCCTCTCTGTCTGAAGCCATCTCTGAACCACCCTCTTCATCGCTTTCCACTCTTTCTTTTGCTCATTTTCCATTCTCCCTTTCCTGCCTTCCTACCCTTCTCTCCATTATTATGCTGAGTGTTATATATGTCTATAATTATGTCTATTTCAGGCCTTCCTGGTGGAAACAGGCCTCTGATTGCCTTTCTTTACTGTTTACATCCTGTTATTAGGCTGGAAATGATCATAACACGGCAGATACTGCTTTACTTCATATATTTACTGGGTTGCCACATATGATTAGTATTTATTAGTGTAGGACGTTGTCACCATACTAGAACTGTTTATCTAATATGTTTGAGCTTGTCTCATGTTATGAGGCATATTGAGTTAAAGTTAGTTCATTAAGAGAGCTTGCAGTCACACATGTATCTGTAAACCTGTACTTGGGCTGGGGTGGGTGGACTGTAAATGTCTGAATAAACCTATTGTCATTGGAACAAATAAATAGGACACATTTTGGTGCACAGTCTAGCCAACTGTCACACACATGGGCTTCAGTGCCGCCTGCACAGCAGAATAATCAGTTGTAGTTCATGAGGTTTTCTAAAGGACTTGGTGCCCTTGATGTTACTGTTTCCCGCAGTCACTCAGTCAGGCCCCTGCTTGTGTTTGACACTGTCATTACATAATGTTAGGCTGCTGCATCCACCCTGTGGGATTCATCTTTGTCACGGAAAGGACTAATGATGCTGAGTAATGGAGCCTCTCTGTCACAGAGCGACTAACAGCCAGTGCTTTGTCTCTTCTTGTCCCCTCTCTTACAGATGCAGCTGCTAAGAAAGCCTTCATCACAGAGGTGAGCCACCACCTGCACCTGTCTCTCTGTCTTTTACTTTGTTTTTGATCTTTGCATTTTGTCCCTATAATGTCACTATAATGGTTTCATTTGAGGCTTTTAATTGGTGCTTGAAAACTGCCTCAAATGTCACTACAAACAGCACAAAATATTTAAAAGCATTAGTGATTTTTTTTCTTGTCTGTATTTATAGGACACAACATTTTATCAGCATGTATCCTTGCTCTATATATACATATATATACAGCTACATTTAAACTATCCTGAGTTTGAATAAGTAATCCTTAATGAGGCAAAAGCTCACTCCACACTTCTCTAAAAACATGGTTTATGGCACTTTTTTATTCTTCTGTTCTCTCCAGTGTCAGCGAGAGCAGATATGATCATCAGCACAGAGCCCTGCCCACATGTTGTTCAAATTTTTTTGTTCGGGAGGGGCACCCAATTAGAATAAAGGGATGGTTTCCTTAAGACAGTGGAAGAAGTGAGGCGTTGCACTAAAGCCCAGTATGAGATAAACAGGAATTATTCTGAGCCGCGACTCAAACTCAAAGCTGGAAATAAGCATAATAAGTCTTCTTTAATCCTCCTAATTTGATCAATCCCTTTTATATACAGCACATTTTAGCAAGCCCTAAAGTATTGCCCAATTTGTCTAATAGGAGTGTGCAGATTATTTAAATCTACTTAAATACCAGTTTAAAACCAAAAGCTCAGTGACCATTACGTACAGTGGCTCTAGAAGTATTTGCAGTGGATAAGATCCTAAAATAGTTCATTACATTAGCTTCATTACATTAGTTGAGCTACAGTCTGTATATCGCTTCAAAATGAAAAACATCAGACATTGAAATCGCTGTCATTCAATGATTCTCTGTCACTTCCCACTCTTTAATATTTATGTGGTCTCCGTTCATAAAGAGGTGCAAGTATTGCTGACCGGATTATAACAGTCTGCTTCTCTCTTCTTCTTATCAGATGGCCTCATCCTCAGGCCAGCCTGGCCAAGGAAAGAAGATTGGCCACAGAGGGGTGGACGCATCAGGGGAGACTACTTATAAGAAGGTGCTATACTATACAGTTTCTGTTTCTAAGAGTAACCTTTGATATGCTATTGAAGAATAGTGCTACGTCTCTAGGTGTTATAAAATGAGTTTTCCTGCCCTGTTACACCCAAAAAAGGTTTTAGAGGCCAGAGGAAAATAAAGGGATTTTTCTTTCAGTCAGTTTTGTTATCAGAGGTTAATTTATCTAAGAAATATATACATTTTCTGTCTGTCTGGTATTCAGAAATATGAAATGGCATGATGCAGACTCATTGCCTGTGTACACTTTTTAGATGATACCATTAGATTCTGCTGAAACATTTCTAAAGAGCAACCTCAGACTGTCCTGTGAGGTTTAGAAAAAGCTGAAGAATTTCATTTTTGCCTCCTCCTTTCCCTCTTTTGCAGACCACATCATCAGCCTTGAAAGGTGCCATCCAGCTGGGCATCGGTTACACAGTGGGTAACCTGAGCTCCAAGCCTGAGAGAGATGTGTTAATGCAGGACTTTTACGTGGTGGAGAGCATCTTTTTCCCCAGGTTTCTGTTACACCCAAACACCCACTAAAGCCCTCTAGTGCACTAATAAGTGGAATTTTTTTAAATTTATTGACTGGATGTTGTTATCCTAAACTTTTAGTGAAGGGAGCAACCTTACTCCAGCCCATCATTTCCCGGATTTCCGCTTTAAAACGTACGCTCCTGTGGCCTTCCGCTACTTCAGAGAACTGTTTGGCATCAGGCCGGATGACTACCTGGTAAGAGTTCTCTCGTCTTTGTCTCTAAATTTGAATACATTCATTGGATTAGATCCAGACTGCGTTTAAGGTAATTGAAAACACTTGAGTGGTAGCAGACCAATCAAGGTTGGTAGCAGACTTTCCTTTATTGGTTAAAGCACTCCTCAACTTTGATTTGAATCTACACACACCTTAAAAAGCATCACTGCAACTTGTTGGGTAGAGATGTAAACAACAGAATTAATAAAGACAAAAACTCTGGATAAAAAAAGGGGTGTTAGTAGAGAGCTAAGAGAAAAGGAATGAGGACAATAAGCCATGAGACAGCATCTGAGAGGGCAGAGAGAAGAGGAGAAGAAGGCTGGAGAAAGAGAAGGCAGCTCTGGAGCTTGTCTCTCCCCCTCAGTCTGGGGAACCTGGAGGCTGCATGATTCAACGCACTGCATATACATACACTGATTAGTCAGTGTTTTTGCATGCTCCATGTGCACTTGTCTTCAATGCATTGGTACTCCAACCACGTGGAAACACAGCATCGTGCCGGCTTTTCTCCCTTTTCTCTCTCAGCCAGCCTGTGGTCACTCATCACCATATGTCCAAACAAGTCATCTGGAGACATTTTACCACTGACTGGCTGTACTCATTATTCATATTTTAGGTCACACTGAAATTCAGCTTATCAGAGCAGCTTAAACTCAAAATTATAATATGAATATGAATCTAGAGTCCATATTCTCTTTTATTTCTTTCTTAAGCATATCCTTAAGTACTTGGACATAACATAGGACAATCTAATTGATTGTCTTAACTGGTAGATGGTGTTAAATGAACGATGGTGGACAGATAAACTTGTGAAAGAGGTTTCATAATGAGGAGCATCTTTAAAGGCGCTTTAATGCGTACTTAGAGAGAAATGGCGCTCAGCAAATCCTGAATCGAAATTTATAGAAAATGCAGCAACAGCAGAGGAAGTGCTATACGGATGATCTGATATTGTCGTGTTGGTGTTGTTCCCAGATCAACATAGTAAATGTTGTTCCAGGATCAACATTGCAAGTGACCAATCAGAATGTTGTGACGTTATTCTTTGGCGCGCCAAGCCATTCGTGCATTTATGAAATTCCAATGTTGCAAGGACAATATCAATTCTGCTTAGCGTTTATTAAAGGGTTAGGGTCCGTTGATCGGCGGACAGAGGTGGTTTCTCGCAGCTTAAGTACAGTTTTTTGTTTTACGGCGGTTTTTCCCGAAGTCGCAAAAGTATGACGTCACAACATTCTGATTGGTCACTTCCAATGTTGATCTGGGAACAACACCAACACGATGATATCAGATCCTGCGTGGTATACAGTGGTCCCTCACTATAACGCGGTTCACCTTTCGCAGCTTCGCTGTTTTTTGTTTTGTTTTGTTTTTTTACAGCGCATTGTGTTCTGCGTCCTGATTGGCTGTAGACCATTGCCAACCAATCTCATGCCGTGTCTCCTGTACACTACAAAATGCGTTCAGCTTGTCAGATTTATATAAATCTTCGATTGCTAGCAGTGTGATTCCATAGTGCTGTACTGTGTGTTTGTAAGTTTTCTCCCCAACAAACACAACAATGTTGATGAAAGCTTTTGCACCATCAAAGGCAACCGCGGGGGCCTTTGGTTTCATTCTATAATACTGGACTTATTTTTCTACAAAGGTTTGACCTTTGAGTGTTTAAACAAGAGAGAAGTGTGTGAAAATGTTCATGCCTGTCTGAGAAAAGTGTATAAAGTGTGTAGTGAGGGGTTTTACAACCTTAAAACATCTATAGTAATTGTAAAAAATAAAGTTGGCTCCTATTGCAGGTTATTTTTAGAATGTAACTCCCGCGATAAACGAGGGACCACTGTAAACCTCACTAACCTAAGGGGTCAACACCTTAATTCAGGACATAGTCAACAAAACTTTCAATGATTTTTAAAGTCAGATATCACTGATATTTCTGTACTTGCACACTTACGCACTGACGACCACTGAAATTAATTTAGATAATGCTTCAAAAGTAATGCCAAAGTAAGATTACATTACAAGATTGCTGGTTGTTGGTTAGACTTGCTTCAGGAAAGACTTAATGTTCATGTTTAGTGTTCAGTCTGATGTGGATTTTTGGTTGTAAGTAAAAAAAAAAAAAGCTTTCACTTCTACTGCAAGGCTAAAATTTATGGGCCTAAAGTGCTATAATAATAATGATGATGATGATGATGATACATGCTATTTCTATAGCATCTTTCTAAAGCACAGTTACAAGGTACTAAAATGGCAGCACGAAAACATTTCAGAATGCATAAAAAGAGAGGAAAAAAGACAAAATGACGACTGAAATCATTAAGAAGACATTATAAAACATTATGAACAAGCCAGGTGCCGTTATAAAAGCGATAAGTGACGGATAAGAGTCAAACCTGAAGCTGCGCATGCATTAAAAGCTCAAGTTTTGATCTAGAACATAATTATTCTGTGACTTACGAACTGAAATGTAATCTCGCTAAAAAAAATTACTGTATATGAGCCATTTCTGTTCACAGGTAGCTGATGTTGTTAGAGTTCATTAGTGCTGGATGTTAAAACGTAATTTGTTACAGTAGAAAATTGCTGCCATTAAAAGGTAATTTGGAGGGTTAACGGCTTTTTGCATTACCAGAACACTTTGGTCGTATTTCCTCTGTCTCGTAACCAGCAATAAGCTTGTTAGTGTTGCTACGAGTGACAGCTTCAGCCATTGCTGTTGTGGGGCTGTAGCACTGGCACCATCTAATCCAGCCTTTCTAACAAGTCACTCTGTTATGTGTTACCACCAACAAGTTATTCATAGACAAATCATTAGGGCCTGCCAGAAGAGATCATATGTTGTTGACACATTCGTGGCGGCAGCTACTGATTTTTGTTATTTCCTGTGGACCTGCCAATTATGGGCCTTTCTGTTTTGTCAGTAAATAGTGATAAAGAGATGTTAGATTTTCTCACACCCAAAAAGACAAAGAAACGCTTAAATAGTCTCTGCAGCAGTTCTGTTCGCTGAAGGTTTGATGCTGTTTTATCACATCCCTAAAGAGGCTTTCTCGTCTGATAAATTAGACATCTTAGTGTGAAGATGAGCCTCCCAACTGTTTGCTTATTGCAATTCCTAGTCAGCTTCACATTCTTATCCTCCCGTCCTGCTTAGGTGTGTTTTTAAAATGTTGGAAATGATTCAGAAGAATGTTCAAATGTGAGTAATTAGCGGAAGTTAGATAGGGCGGGGTAGGAGTGTTCGTATAAAAAAAGGTTACGAAGTTGGAATTTTAAAAGCATGTTCTTTCAGCTTTGTTTGTTTCCATTGTAATTCTGTTCAAATATATATTTCTTGTATGTCCTTATTTGTGTGCCTTTTGTGTTTCATTAATATTCAAACTTGGGCTCTGTGTCTCAGCATGCTGATGTTTGTGTTTGATTTCCAGTGTTTATGTTTATTATCAGCACTGCAGGCAACTCCTAATTTATACACTTTGATCCCTAGAGAGCCACAGAGTTCTAGTCAGCGTGGTATTCTTCATTAATGTGTTGTTAACAGGGAGGTATCAGAGGAGATGTATAATGAAGTGCCATAATAATTTTTTCCGTGCTTTTTTGTTTTCCACTGGTAGTGTTTGCATGGATTGCAGTAATCTAAAAGAACCACATGGGAAGGGTTAAGGGGGATCTATGCGGGAGGAGGTGAAAAGGATTCGGTCCACTCAGCCAATTCCACGTTTATGACCGCAGCAGCGGCTGTGATACAGAGCTTATGGAAGCAATTAAAGTACTTAGGCGAACTCTTCTGAGTCATGGCTCAGTCAAATCTGAACACACCGTTAACAATTTACCGAGTCAGTGTGACTCACACTTTGCAAAGAAATGATCGTGTTCCACGACTTTTTCGAATACACCTCGAATACACTGCAACTTTAAAAAAACATATTTTCTGTAACTTGTCTACAAAGTTCCGTCCAGATTCAGAGTAGTATGATTTGAGCATCTTGCAGACAAGTACTACTAACAGCTAAATCAGTGTACTTTTACTTAGTCCTATATCCTGTATGTAAACAATTGTAAGGTCAAATTAGGTTAATATTCTTTCTCATCTATTTTAAGTTTTATTTATAGTCTGTTTGTTTAACTTTTTCCTAACATTGGTTATTTTTCTGTGTGTGAACCTGCAGTACTCCCTGTGCAACGAGCCTCTGATCGAGCTGTCCAATCCTGGAGCAAGTGGCTCAGTCTTCTACCTTACTAAGGATGATGAGTTCATCATCAAGACTGTGATGCACAAGGAGGCTGAATTCTTACAGAAATTGCTGCCTGGATACTACATGGTAAGCAGATTGTGTGCATGACAGCGTACCTAAAATGTATATAATTTTGTGCTCAAATGGGCGTGTCCCACCAAAGAGAAGTTCAATTGAACTGCCACAGCAGCTGTTCTTCCCTGTTTTATTCATTTTCTCACTGGGCTTTGGCAACTCTTTTCAGGTTTATGTTAAGTAACGCACACTAATTTCTTGTCGTCAAGACACACAGATTCACTGCACTGGATAAAAGGCAGAGAACCCTTTGTGTACTTATGCATGTTTGTTTGAAGACACCACACTTTTTAACAAATCCATATTTTAATACAGATGCTTTGCATGAGTCGCAGTTCAAAAAATAACCCTTATTTATCTTATGCCAGGCTTTGGTGCAGCCTCTATCTGAAACAAGCTATTTTGGCTCCCGTTTTTCTTTCTTTAAGGCCAGCCTGCATTTAAGGAAACTTTTATCTGATTGGCTACCCTTTTTCTCACAGCTACAACTGACCTTATTAGGGATATCTGTTCTTAATGACATCATAAAAGGCCAAGAGTAGAACGATTTGTCTTAAAATGAGTGTTTAGAGCAGTCTGAAACCTGACATTTTGGCACACAGGGATTACTTCTACATGCACTGACCTCATCATTTGAAATCTTGGCTGTGTTCAACCACTGTAATGAGACATATATGGAAGAAAATAAGAAAATTGTGAATAAATAATAGGTGTTATTTCATTTAAATAGTAAATTCTATACCTATGTTTTTCTTTTCTGTATTTGTTTTAAGCTCTCAGCTTTATGTAAGATCCTGGAAATGTTTCCTCCAAGCACAAACCTTCAAATAAAGCAGACTTAACAGCTTTTATCTTCTGTGACTGAAACCTCAGGCCACAGGATTTCATAAGAGACTGGCTGGTGTTTTTCAGTAGCAGGGTGTACTGTACTTAAGCCTAACAGAGCATGACTTCCATCAACAGTAGCCCACTCCCACCCCCTCCAAAACTTCACAGCCTCTTTCTGAAAGAAGTCAACCAGCAACAGCTCCATGTATGTCCATGCTGCTAATCCAGCCTCACAGGTTCATAGCCCTCGCCCTTGTGTTTATTAATGCACTGACAGCTGCGGGCAAAGACCACTGCAGGAATTTGTTTAATCATTTAAGGAAGTTGAAGTCTCAGCGCATTTACTGTGACCTTTTCCATCGTTTTGGTCGTGCTCTGAAACATTTTCACAGGTGTAATTGGTCTTAAGCGAGTGGTTTAATAAAAGCGGAGAGATTCGGGCTGTAGCCCGAGGCAAGAGAAAGGGGAGGGAGGTTTTACAGACTCTCAGAAGCACAACATAGGCAAAAACTGTATTGAGAAATAGTTTGAGTATTGTAGACTTATCTGTATTTTAGGCAAACACATAACAGACAGCATACAAGCAGTCATTGGTGGAACTCCACGTCTTCAACAGCTGACTGGCTTATGGTTGTGGGCTGGCTGAAGACTCTGGCTCTGGGCAGCATGCAGACCACAGTGATGTAACCGACTTCGTGCTGCCACTTCTCTCCCCTCTGTTTATTCACCCTTCTATTATATGGCTTGTCTTTCGCGTTTTAATGTCTTGTCACTCTCCAAAGAGAGCCTCCTGCTGCTGTGGCTCTCTCAGCGTGATTTATTTTCCTTGATTTCCCCCTCTCGCTCTGTCTTTGTGTTTAAATCCTTCCTCTCGTTTTTCTTCTCCATCCCTCTCCTCTGCTCCCGTGCCTCACGTGTCCGTGTTGTTGGCTCGTCACCGCTCTGCCCTCGTAACGCTGACAGAAGGGTTGTGTGTGGCTGAGGGCTGAGGATGCTCTTTCTCTCTGCGTTGTTTCGCACTCTCTCTTTCTCTCTTTTTGCTGCTCTTTGTAGAAGCTTTTCTCATCTGAAGGTCATTTACGAAGTACCTAGTCTTTTCAGCCACATTTTTCCAGTCATCCTTCATCTCTCTGGAGTCTGTTCCTCTTTCTCTCTCCTCTTGCAGTCATTTTTACCCCTGAATGCTGTGTGTTACCACTATATGGAGCAGCACTCTGTTTCTTGCACTGCTCTCATCTTTCTAATGGGACTAAGCTGGCCCAAGTCCCAAGGTCAAAGCAGGTTTATAACTGAGGAACCAGCCAAACTAAACTAATTTGTTTGGATTGATTCTTGAAATATTTGGCATAACCTGTGATACAGAGGAAAGTACTTGCTAAAGAACTTTTTAAAACGTCCTTGTGTGCCTTCATCTTGTTATTGCATTTGGCTTAGCCAAAAATGATCTAAAGTGCTTTGTGTCTTTTCATTTCTGTTCAGTGATAATAGTTTGACTGTGACTTTGCACAAAAAATTAAAAAAACAGCCAGATATGAATTCAGCCGATTACCCCTTGTAGCCGGACTCCTCAGGCATCGCTGCTCTCCTTCCACAGCTGTTATTTTTAGATCGCTCTGTGTAAGTCCCCTTCTCATCACTTGCACGTGAGCATCTGCAGTGCCCGCTGGATCTCCTCCAGTGTATCAGAATAGTGATTCTTCAACTTGACTTACATTTCTGGGAAATGGAAGAATAGCAGGAAGCCAAATCTGGCAATCAGGTTGATTAGTAAACCAGAAGTGAGTTGGAGTGGCTTCACCTCCAGACTTTTCGATGTGTTGTTTATTGGCATACATCTCAACTCAGGCTGTTTATGCTGAATATTCTCCCTCAGGTGCCTCAGCACATTACAAATTCACAGTGCATAACCTTGTAAATATTGGAAAAAAAGAAAAAAAGCAGCAAGAAACCACCTGGGTTTGCACACTGACGACCTTTACGCTGAAAACTCCTGTTTGGTCTTTAAGTCCTAGCCAGAAACCCAGCTCTCGTTATGAGATATGTTTTTCAAGATGAGAGTCAAGTCAGTTTGATGCAATACATTCAGCTCAATTCATTTTTATTTATATAGTGCCAAATCACAGCAACAGTCACCTCAAGCCGGTTTATATTGTAAGGTAAAGACATTAAAATAATACAGAGAAAACCCCAGCAATCAGATGACCCACTGTGAACAAGTGCTTGGCAACAGTGGGAAGGAAAAACTCCCTTGTAAAAGGAAGAAACCTATAGCAGAACTAGGATGAGGCACAGAAGGAAAAATATAACATATTTTAATTTTTATCTACAAACCCACAAAATTTCATGATTGCAGCTCATCTTATAACTGCTGTTGAGGCATGAATCCCAAACTGAATATTAGTTTTTAGAGTCTTTTGTAGAACTGTAACCATTAATTATTTGCTTTATTTTTAATAAGTAAATCAAGTAAAACATGTAAACAAAATCACAACATAAAAATTCACATCATTGCACCGAGAATTATCAAAAACCTGTCAGTCATACTTTCATTCTGACTGTGCACAGGTAGCTCTGGTGGAGTATCAGAGGTTTTTGTTCTTACAGTAAATTTAAAAGCTTGAATTGCGCTTTGATACGACTCTTTCCCAAGTCGTGCTTTTTAAGTATGATTTTCTTCTCCTGTGGCTACAGAAATACAATCTCCAGTAACCACTTTCATATACATGACATGGCACTGTGAGAAAAAACTTCGTTTCTGTTGGCTCTCTCTGTTATGTAATGGATCCTGGTGCGATCAGGTGGTGAATGTGTAACTATAGCCAAAGTGTGTGTACACTGAGAATCATGTGTTGTTTGTCAGTTAACTGTTTGCGTAACATGTATCAGCTATCCTATTGCTCGTGTATGTTTCATTCCCTCACGTTCCCATGAGGAGAAAAATGCCTCTTTGTGTTCAGTGCCGTTCCTTTTTGTGCTGTTTTGAAGCTTTTATTTAAACCGAAATGGATATCATTAATCAAAAGCAACAATTTCTGTTCCAGTGTCAGAAACACTGCCTGAGGTCATACAACTTCTAAAAGATATATGTTTTTGTTACACGTGAGCTAACGTTACCTCACACATATTGTATTTCGGCTCAATCCCTCACAGCGTCTCCTTATGGTGTTCATTTCTCATTTTCTCCCTCTCTTTTCTTCTCATCTCCAGAACTTGAATCAGAACCCTCGCACTTTGCTGCCCAAGTTTTTCGGCCTCTACTGTGTCCAGTCAGGTGGCAAGAACATCCGTGTGGTTGTTATGAACAATGTCCTCCCCCGCGTGGTGCGCATGCACCTCAAGTACGACCTGAAGGGATCCACCTACAAGAGGCGAGCGTCCAAGAAGGAGAGGGAGAAGGCCAGGCCCACCTTCAAAGACCTGGACTTCATGCAAGACTTGCAGGATGGCCTGATGATGGACCAGGACACGTACAATGCCCTGACCAAGACCCTGCAGAGAGACTGCCTGGTGAGAAATATGAATATACAGCTAAATGCAAATACTAGTTTTAGCTTTTTTACTTATGTTGTCAGTTGAGACAGTCAGGACGGGAGGAGTTGGGGAAGGTGGTTTGCTTGTTGTGATGCAGGATCCATTAAATGGCTCATAAAGAGTAATGGTAGATGAAGAAGCATATAGAAAGTCTTTAAAAGGAAGCGTGGGGAAGCCCATGATACTCATGGTGCCCTGATCAATAAAAGAGGATGGATGAGAGTAGACAGGGGAGCTGGAACGGAAGAAAAACTTTTCTTGAGGTTATGATGTTTGGCATTCCCAGGACCCCTTTCTATAAATTAGAGCTGTGTTACGAGTACAAGGTTTAACGAGGTGTCTGGTCTGGTAGCTGGCTGGCTTTTTCTCTTGTAAATCACTGTCTCCTGTTTCCATTTACAGTACTCGGAAAGCAGTGTGTGTGCACTCACTGGCAGTCAAATACATTGTTTATCAGTGTGGACATGTCCATGCACCACTCTGTCTTGTGTATAGCCTTAACATCTCCACGGTTATTGGTTTTATATCCCTCTTGGGGACATGTTAAAATAATAAAAAATAAAAGCTTTCAGTCAGGATTTAGAAGCTGCGTGTCTCATAGGCACTGCACACTGACTACTATCTTTGTCTGTCCTGTGCTCAGGTGCTGGAAAGCTTTAAGATCATGGACTACAGCCTGCTGCTTGGGGTCCACAACATCGACCAAGCAGAGAGGGAGAGGCAGATGGAGGGCTCCCAGGGTGACAGCGATGAGAAAAGGCCCGTGGCCCAGCAGAAGGCTCTGTACTCCACAGCCATGGAGTCCATCCAGGGGGGAGCTGCCTGCGGAGGGTCTATTGACACAGATGACACGTGAGTTTGGCCAGAGAGGAGAACAGCAGAGGCTTTTGGCAAAAGAGACGAGTCATATCTGTCACTGCTTGTATTTAAAAACACCGGGAGTGCATGTCTCCGACTTCCCGCATTTATACGAGCTAACAACCTGAAGGATAAATAACAACGTTAGAACTTATTCATCTACTTTTATCTCTTACTCTCCCTCCTAAAGTTATTCTGCTTTCAGTAGTTACGCTTCTTCTCTCTCTTCAGCTAAAGAACTAAAGTTCACAGGGAACAAAGTGAACTAAAGTGTCACTTGATGTGACACTTTAGTTCCTTCAAATGAAATTTAAACCATTTCAGTGCTTCAATTCCAACTGCTTTCAGCTTAAAAAGATAAGTGCATTTTTTGGTGCTGCCTCTTAGAGCTTAATATACACAAAGAGAGAAAAATTAAAAAGAAATTGAAGAAAGCCACATGACTGTCAAGCAACTTTTAATGCAAACTTCAGATCTCGCCCGTAAAGCAATCAGTGGTTTTGTGTCAGAAGTCTGAATGTCCCTGAGTTCGGTGTAGATTAAAGGTTCAGCGGAGACTAAAACCCTGCTGACTTGCTAAGACGCAGTTATCCTTAACAAGTCTGAGTGTTCATTAAAGTACCCTAATATTCTATAGTATTAGATTTAAGTAGAAAGAAACCAACATTTCCTGCCTTTATAGATAAATTCTCAAAAGCCAAATTTCTGGTAGAAACATCATCTGACTCTGAAATCTCATTAAATCTGATTCTCTGCCACAAGTTTAATAGGCACTGAAGGTACAGGGTATGAGTGTATTCACATTGCAGTGAAGCACTTATGGGATTATTTAGTCAAAGGTGAATGCCTGGATGTCTGCAGTTACCTGAATGAGCTGTAGGAATAGCAGAAGACTGCGAAGATGAACCAGACCAGATGCTGTCATCCTCTCCACAGCTGGGCTTCACATTTCTGTTCAGTTAAACCCAACCAAGAGTCGTACGGCTTTAAATCTAGATACATTTAATTTGAATAAGTGTTGTGGTTTGATATTAAATATTGTTTTATTCACAAAGAACACATCCTAAAGCTGACTAATGATGATAAGAAAGAGAAAAATAAATAAAATAAACACACTAAGTCTATTTTAGTCTCTGTGGAGAGGCTGATGGCTGGAGATTAATGGCACCCAAACCTGCCAAATTTCATTTTAGCTTTGCTTCTCTTCTCCTTTTAGGATGGGCGGTATCCCCGCCGTTAACGGAAAAGGAGAAAGGCTTCTTCTCTTCATCGGAATCATCGACATCTTGCAGTCTTACAGGTGATCATCTTAGAAATCAGCGAAACGTCTGTATGATGCTGACATAAATAATGTGTACATGCTGTACACTACTGCCACAGTGTTTTTGTACTAAAACACCTTTAAGTTCATTAGGTTTATTCATGTTTGCCGTGCCAACTTTGTTTTCGCAGGTTAATCAAGAAACTGGAACACACGTGGAAGGCTTTGGTTCATGATGGGGTGAGTTTTATAGCTTTTGGGTTTCTTTCCTGAGCTTCGACATTGAAAGAGGTTTTATTGGCACAAAATGTCAATTCTCTGTCAGCTTACCTGCCTGTCTCATTATTTCTCCATGCACATGGCTAAACCTGTAAATCCACACCTATCCCAGACCTTCCATCCGTCTTTCCTTTTATCCGGTTTTGCTTATTAAAGCTTTATTCAAAATGAGTCAATTACTATTTATTTTTGAATACATAAAGAGAATTGCTTATATTATCTCACGCTGTACCACTCAAGTACATTTTGAAATTCGTTTAAAAAATAAATTTTATTATATTTTTTGATTTACTATCAGCAAATCCTTATGCTGGTATATACTACCAGTATATCTCTGTATGTCAACAATTAATGGGCCTCACAGTCTCTTCATTTTTGAATTCAGTCTGTTTGCAACAGGTGTATAAAATCAAGCGATCAGCCATTTGTGAAGCAATGAATTTAAGCGTTGTATTGTAATTTGGATGCCACCGCTTCAACAAGTCAGTCAGTGAAGTTTCTTCCATCCTGAATATTCCACAGCATACTTTAAGTAGTATTATTGCAAACTGGAAGCATTTAGGAACCACCGCAAAGTAGCAACAGTGTGGCACACCCTATAAAGTTACAGGGAAGTGTACTGGCCAAGATAGGCAGAGCAAGTCTCTCACAGTTACAAAAATTACTCAATTAAACACAGGCAGCAACATCACACAAGCAAAAATAAATGAAAAATTAAATAAAATAAAGATAGAATTCAATGAAATTCAAGTAAAATTCAGTTAAAATGACAAACAATCTAATTGAAACAGTTGCATGTTATGAAATTGGCCTCAAGGACTCTTAGTTTTGCTTTAAAAGCACTAAATAAAATGAAATTAATTCAGTCATTTTCCAGTTGTTCTGCAGTTCATTCCAAGTCAAGGGTGCTAAATGGACAAAAGCTCTTTTGTGCATAGAAGTCTCAAACATTCTGCTAATTCGATAACATTGAATCAATACAGAGCTTGAAGCCTCCTCTGGCACAAAAATTGTTCACAGGGAGCTTCATGGCATGGGTTTCCACAGCTGAGAAGCTCCTGTGCTGTGTAGCTGACTTGTAGTTTTGTCCTTTGTCCTGTGCTCATGATAGATTATCCCACATACACTGTAGAGTTCACTTATGCAGGCCATCCGGGTATATCTTAGCCTTTAGCATGCATTCCAAGAACGACACCATGGAGTTACATCTTCAGTCCACTCATATTTTAAAAGTTCAGTAGCCCTGTAAATTGCAACAGTAATCGGCTGTGTATTGTATGTAAAGTGTCATTTATTAATTTATTTATAAAACCATAGGTATGTCTCCTCCGCTACCACTACAAAAACAATGTAACTCCGAGGAAAACACTGGCCGTTGCTCATTCTGAAAAATATGTGTGCCTTAAAATTGTAATGCCATAGAAACGCTTTACTATTAGCAAATTGCAACCACATTCATTTAAGTAGCGTTATTTCCATAAACAGAGCCATTAAGATCAGCAGCTGCATACACACAGTATTTTATATTTTGTTCTGCCAAGTCTGATTTTACAGGGAATCTGATACAGTGCATCACTTGCTGACTTAAACTCAGAAAGATTTACAGCACAAAACAGAAAGTCAGTCCCATCAATCTCCCCGCCTCCTTTCTTTACTCCAAGCTCCCACTCCGAAACATCCTCACAAGCGAGACATGTGGGAGAGCAAACAGCGTCCTGTTCGTCACTGTTGCTGACGACAATGGATCCTCAGCACGACCTCCGTGCCACACGCAGCTGCTCAGTGCATACAGAGACATTACATATTGAGCAACAGTGATGCTGCAATTAAAAACCGCTAATAACTGAGATTCTCTCTCTTCAGTGCTTCCGCCACCCCTACTGTCCTCTGTCTCAAACCAAACACCAAGTGTCATCTGTCAGTCTGCTGGTGTTGTGTTATCTCCGTCTGCTGAAACATAAATAATGAAGAGTTGCGTCTGTAGCCTCGTCTGACTGTATCTGCGTGTCTGTAGCAGGTGTCGTTCACTCGTGTGGTTTGGCCCAGAGAGAAGAATTACTGAAATGGGTCACTGAAGAACTCAGACAGTTTTAATCTACTGCGAGCACCAGTTTGATCATTTTATTCATGCACCATTTGTCTCATTAATCTCTCTGTCTCTCCCTCAGGACACTGTATCGGTCCACCGGCCAGGATTCTATGCTGACAGATTCTTGAAGTTCATGAGCACCACAGTTTTCAAGAAGAGCTCCTGTGAGTTTCATTTAAGAAATGACCATAGGTAGAGAGAAGGAGTGCCACACAGCAGGGTTTTGTCACTTTCAGTGTCGAGTCTTGATAGGAAAATCAGATACAGCAGCTGAAAGATTTTTTTTTAGGTCATATCATTTTAGGAAAATACATCTGTTGGATCTCTATTTGCTTTTATTTTCACTGCTTTTAAGCATTTTGTAAAGAGTACACAGGGGTATGTGTATGAGATTTTTAGCCTTGGTTAGCTAAGGTTAGATTTAAGTAGAGGGGGTTGTTAATCAGTTCTAGCTGCTTTGGTGCTAATAAGATTAAAAGCAGGCATACGGGAGGGATAACAATAAGACGACCCCCAAAACAGGAATGGTTTTACAGGTGGACGGCCGCCCCTGACATTTTATGCCGCCCTAGTCTTTTCTGACTGTTTCTGACTCTTGGGCCTGAGAGCCCTGTGCTCACTGCCTGGCAATGTGCAGCCTGATTGGCATTTTCCATTGAATACCAGAATTGGCAGGTCCACCCCTGGCATCCTGTGCTTTTCACAGATGAGAGCAGGTTCACCCTGAGCACATGTGACAGATGTGAAAGGGTCTGCAGAAGCCGTGGAGAATGTTAAACTGCCTGTTCGGGATGACCTGTTTGGTGGTGGGTCAGTGATGGTCTGGGGAGGCATGTCCATATGGAGGGAGATCCGAGGAGATCTCCGTGGACACCATCCGTCATCTCATTAGGACCATACTCTAACACTGTCAGGCATGCATACAAGCACATGAGGTCCATACAAACTACCGAGTACCATTCTGAGTTGCTGCTATGAAATTTCACCAAAATGGACTGCGTCATTTTTTTCACTTTGATTTTTGAGATGTCTTTGAATTCAGCCCTATGTAGGTTGATCATCTTCATTACCATCATAAAATCATTTTGTGGCAACATTACCCAGTGCCTATCAGTATAGATATCCACCAAGAATCTTTACACCACTGAAATATGTGTTTTCAGAGTGTTCCATGTTTTTTAACAGTTTACATTCATTTCTATATGTTCAGAAATGGTGTATGTAGTCACAATGTTTACTTGAAATCCCAATTTCCTGTTTCTGCTAAAACCAAACAAATTCCTAACTTAAAAAATTCATTTCAGCCTTTTTTTTTTTATATATGTATAGAGCCAATTCACAAAAACTGTCACTTAAAGGCTCTTTATACTGTAAGCTAAATACCCCAAACTATTAACCCTCAACACAACACACAGGTTTATTACTGTAAATAAAAGCCTTATTGTAAATTATCCCTCAGCTTTGAAGTCCTCTCCGTCAAAGAAGGGTCGTGTGTCCTTGACGGTGCCCAAGTGTGGTGGTCCTGGTGCAGCTTGGTCAGCCAGCCAGCTGCCCTCTGAGAGAGACGAGAATATCTACGACCTGAGAGGAGCTCGCAGCTTCCCAACGCTGGAGGACGAGGGTAAATACGCTGCATGCTGTGTGTTATGATAAAATTAACAAAGATGGAACACGGTGGCCACGTTTTACAACAGCATATTCCATCCATCCATCCATCCTTTTTCTACCATGTATATGTGGCTGGGTTGTGGGGGCAGTAGCCTAAGCAGAGAAACCCAAACTTCATTCTCCCCGAAAAAAAACCTTCGACTCACCCGGGGGAGCACTGAGGTATTCCCAGGCTAGCTTACAGATATAATCTCTCCAGCGTGTCCTGTCTTTGCCCTGGGGCCTCCTCACGGTAGAACATGCCCAGAACACCTCGCCCAGGAGGCATCCAAGGAGGAAAATGCCAAAAAAAAAAGATTGCTGACAGGTACCAGCTCTCTCCAAGATAAACTGTAATTACTGTACCTGTGTCTGTCCACCAGGGAGACCAGATCTTCTTCCATGTACTCCTCCATCATTCGAGGAGGCCACCACAGCATCAATTGCCACCACGCTCTCCTCCACCACCTCTTTGTCCATTCCCGAGAGATCTCCCTCTGACACGGCCGAACACCCCCGCTACAGGTACTAACACACACACACATACATCTTTTAAAACATTTATATATTAGATGGCCACAGGGAATCCATCTGTTCACTGCCCTTTTAAATATACATGAGCTTATAAATATTAAAGTTCATTTATGGGAGAGTTAACACTGTAATTAATGGCTTTGTTATGCTTTAGTCTGAAATATAACTGGTTTTATTTCCAAAGTCTTATTTATTAAACTTAAACTTAAAGTTGTGTTGTCAGAATTCACCAGTGTGAGCCTTACTGCATGTTGCTCTTACTGACTGTGTTTCCTCTGTCTTCAGGAGGCACACCCAGTCACTTAGCCATGATGGGAGGTGAGTCTGAATCCAGAGTCACAAAATGTATTAGGCAGGATTAGCTCAGCTTGTTTCACAAACACTCACTAGTTCTGTGTTTTCATAGCATTAAACACTCCTGGGTGTGGTGGGTGGGTGGCAGAGAAAATCTGATGTCAGTGTGTTTATGACTAGGCCCGTTTTTCCTCCTCATGTGTGTGTTTTGGCGTTTCATTTCCTCTGCGTGTTTTTCTTTTTATATGAGGCTGCTTGTGTTTTCAGGACCCAGGAGGAGCTGCGTGTGCGTGAGGAGGATCAGCAGACCATCACAGTGGAGGTGGAGCTGAAGAGACATGACAGTGAGCCCACCATCTCTGTTCCTCAGCCCTCGCCTGAAATCAGGTACTCCAACAACACAAGGATAAACACTATGTAAACACTTGGGTAAGGTCTCGAGTCATCCTCAAACTCAAATTCTTGCTGACCATGTCCATCTCTTTATGGCCACAATGTAACCATCCTCTGATGGCTGCTTGAAGCAAGATAATAACGCATCATGTCACAAATATCATCTCGATCACCTGTTGAGAGAGGAAAAAAAAATTTTTAAAAAGAGAAAACAAGCAAAAAAAGAGAGCTCAAACCGATTTCTTGAACATGTATTGTACTCAAATAGTCTCCACAGTAAACATATTTTGATGCGGTGGAACAGGAGATTTGCATCATGAACGTGCATCTGCAGCTATGGTGATGCTATCGTGTCAATAGGGTTAGGGAATCATAAGGAGTGTTTCTAGCACTTTGTTAAGTCTATGCCATGAAGAATTAGGGGAAAAGGGTTTCCAACCCAGCCCTAGGAAGGCATATCTAACAATGTGGCCTTTAAGTATATTTGCAGGTTTTTATTTTATCCACACTGGTTTATTCATCACATACACACATTAAAGGATGCGTTGGGGTTCATTTAGAGTTCAGTGTCTTTTCCATGGACACATGCAAACTAGTGCAGCTTAGGGTTCATTATTTCATGGTTACCATCTTTATTTTATCTGTTGGCCTCACCCAAAGTTAGGTGGCGGTGCGAACCAATGCTTTGGTCTAAAGTATATTATTTAAGCAAGCGTTTCTCAGTACCTGTACACAGACTAAGTATTTGCATACTTTTAAAAAAATATCCTCATTTAAAATAGATAAAAAAAAGATGTAATACAGCTGCCTCCTGGCATGTTGCCATATTAGTCCCAAAAAAATGCTTAATGATGAATATTTTCCACCATGCACAAAACAGACCATTATGAATAAAAGTAACAAGGTCACTGCCTCTGTCCTTTTCACTGTAAACGATAGAAAGACGTGATAGAAAGAGGCAGCTCTTATCATACATGTGACCCAAATACAGAAAGAGCTAGAACGAGGCTCCTCTATTACCGCAATACATCGACAGCATATGACTCAGTTTGACACCATACTATAAATAACCTGCTGCCAGTGTCTCAGCAGGATTTAGCCAGCTGTTAGGTAAACACACCTCACCTGTCCCTCTCTCTCTCTCTCACACACACACACACACACACACACACACACACACACACACACACACACACACACACACACACACACACAGTGTGTAGCATGGAACACAGAGAAACACTGAAAGCAGCTTAACCCATTTGTTCATGAGTTCACGGTTCTCTTGTTATGGGAAAATAAATGCTGCAGGTGATTTTGGGGGCATGCATCTATAGTAATTAGGTTATGAGAGAGTGCCCACATGCATAAATTTGTACAAAAGGAGTGTTTATCTCCTGTTTTTTAAATGGGAACATGGGGCAGACACTAGGTCAAAAAAAACCCAAACATGGGGGAAACAATCAGAAAAAGTAGGGTAGTGGGTCGGGAAGCTTTCACGCCTGAGGCTACCGCCCATAAAGCTGCGATTATCCCACACTTTGTATATTTTAACGTGTTTCTGATTAACTAGATTGGATTGCATGTTAGTTTTAATTTCAAGGTGAAACAAAGAGAGTTAGAGCAACACTTTATGCATCTCTGGATTTTGAAAACAAAAAGTAAAAAACTTTAATTTTTACAGACTTAAACAGATGTAATGTAAACATGCTGGAGTTTTCCTGGAGTCAGGTCAGTGGAGATTGGGGTGTGGTTGCCGAGGGAAGCCAACTGATTAATTGGGTTTGATGGTGAGAAGGCAGCGGCTAGACATAAGGCCTGGGGGTCTGGAAAGAGCTGGAAGGAAGGAAGGGGTGGCTAGAGCAGCCGAGACAGCGATAGGCGAATGGATTAACCGTCTCAACGCTCCTCTGAGCTGCTTCTACGCACCTGCGGCTTTGAAAATGGGTTGGATGGAGGTGAGAAGGCCGACATGAAGTGGAGAAATTGGATATTTAGTTAGAAGATGAAAAGAAAAGATAAATATAATTTGTGAAGAAGGCAGGCAGAAAAAACAGTGTAGTGAAAAGATTTGTGTAAAAAATAATAAAAAGAAAGAGGTGGGGTGAAATGGGCTGAGACAAATTGAGTAAAGGAGCATCTTTTTGCATGGCAACAACCATCCCGTCCCTCCTCGTTTGTTCAGCCATTCAGTTCTTCACTTGGAGATGCCAAGTCTCCTTTTTTTGCTTGATTGGCCAGCTGCCGGGCTTTTCCTCTGGTGGAGCTAAGCTCAAACACAGAAGCTGAGAAAGCAATGTGGATGTGCCTAAATCCTTCCTAATAGTCGATGATCTGGCCAGGAACAATAAAGGATTGTGGCAGCACACAGCCAGCTGGCAAATCTTTAAGCTTAAGCATCTAAACCACAAACACCCCCACCGCACATATACGTACAGCTGTTGAATTTTCTCTAATAGCTTGGTCCCACTCTTCTGCCCTACTGCTGGAAAGTGGCTTATGCCAAGTGACCCAATTAATGGCTCTTAACGGCCGTGGGTCTGTGTGTAGGTGGATGTGCAGGCAGATTTGTTTCTGCTCTACATTAATACATAAGGTGAGGTGAGGTGAATTGAACAGGTAAGACAAGATGCAACATTTTTATAAAAACAAGAAACTGTGTGCTGCACTTTGACCGCATAGTTACACTCTTCTTGAATCAAAGTAATTCAGTTATGCTTGTCTGCATACATATAAAAGAACTATTAATAGCTCATTTAATGCTGCCAATTGGAGACCATCTGCCCGCATTAATTTTCTAACAATCCAACATTCGTTTTTCTACAGCGACATTCAGGAAGTAGCTGGTGCAGAGGCTCTAGACGGTGCCGCAGCAGAACCTTCAGGCTCTTCGTCAGCACCCGAGGCTGCCTCATCCACCTCCTCGTCTGCCCTAGCTGCTTCCTCCTCCCTGGGGCCACCCGAAGAGGCCACATCCAGCCCAAAGGAGGCGGTGGCGGTGGAAGCAGACAGAGCCAGCCAGGTGTCCGGCTCAGGGTGCACCAGTCAGGCTTCGGTTGATGACGACGACGATGTGCCAATCACAGATATCTACTTTGTAAGTACAAACATACCCTCGGACATGTGCAACAAACACAAAGCAGCAGCTGCAGCTTTCATCACTTCTCTTATTTTTCAGTTTGGCTTTGTTTTTTTTAGCCATTACATCATCACGTATATCCAGTCAGGGTCGGTGTATCTTAACTGAATAGACTGAGTTGTTTGATGCTGTCCTACAGATGCGCTAACACATGGGCCACAGGAAAGGAGTGGAGGATCAGGCTGGTATGGGGAAAAAGAGTGTGCGCAGCTCTTGTTTGCAGTGTGTGGTGCTTTCAGCTAACTGAAATGTTTTGGGAAACATTTTGCTTTCTTGCTGGAGGCAAGTTATAAGCCTGATATCTGTTATCCTGTTTTTAATGCTCGGCTTAGTCTGTTGGCAGGTAGATTAGTGTTTAGATGTGAGAGTCGAGTCATTCTTCTCATCTACCTCTTAGCAAGAGGCACATTTCCCAAAATGTTTTCTTTAAACACAGGTGTGCACTTTGGTTTGGAGTGTTTGCTGAGTGATATAAGAATGTATACCTTCACTTTGTTGCTCCTGTCTCAAATGATCTTGAGCCAACCTTCAGACACACACACAGGATTTTTCTGAATAACATTTAAAGCTTTTTTTTCCATTTGCATCTGCTCAGTCTCAGTACTGTCAGATAGTATTGTGCTAACAGTGTACCCAAAAGCGTAGCTATAAATGAATGTATGAGCATCGGGTGAAGGATGGAGATCGGAGCTGGTGATCACAGTTACAGATAGAAACGTTCTCACTTGGCCTGTCAGGAATTAAACACCTTCTAATGTGGCTTTGAGAAACTTTAATGACCAACAGGTTAGTCTGTGAGCTCCCTCAGTAATTGAACAGCCCTCTCATCTAACCGGCTGTGGCTGACGCCCATTTCAAGCTTCAAAAGCAGGAGATCCTCTCTCTGTGCACAGCAGCAGGGGGTCTGTAGCACTGCGTGACAAAAAGTGACACCACACACATCCTGAAGTGTAACTACAAAGAAGCATGCCACAGGCAGAGCGCTCAGAAGGGACTTCATGGAGTGGCAAAGAGCTTGTTGTTCTATTAGCTGCTGATAAAATGCCAACAGCACAAACTACAGTATAAAAGGAATACGGACAAGTGTGTTTAGACTGGATTTGTACCACAATACTCAGTTTAGCCTTTCGTCTTTTTGTGCTCTCCCCTCGCTCCGAAGAATAAATTGGATATCTGCATGATTGCCCAAACTGCTTGCTCCAATCTTAAACACTTCAGGTGCTGCTCCAGTTCATTCACACGTGACGAGCAAGAGCCATGTTTCTGAAATTATTTCTCAGAAGTTTCAAATGAAATTCTTAACATGCTACAATCTGGAGCAGTGTTTAAATGCCTAATGTCTAAAATGAAATCAAATGAAATCAAAATTTATTTCTATAGCACATAATAATATAACAAAGTTGACCAAAGTGCTTCACAGTCGGTCGGAGCAATAGCATAAGACAAAATAAAAAACAGGAGGGCAGGAAACAATATGGGTAAACAGCATAACTAGCCACGAAATTACAAACTAGTTTGAATCAAAAGCCAGACTAAAATAATACGTTTTAAGTCGCAATTTAAAAGACTGAATGAACTCGGAGGAACGAATATAGGGAGGGAGGATATTCCAGAGTCTGGGTGCTACGATAGCAAAGGCCCGATCACCTCTGGACTTCAGACGAGACCTCGGTTGCGTCAGGAGCATTTGATTGGAAGATATATGTGCTCTATTAGGAATGGAGGAGTGCACATAGATAGCTGGGAGCCAAATTGTTTAGAATTTTAAAGGTAAATTGATACGATGTTCAACAGGGAGCCAATGTAAGTTGGCTAAAACTGCTGTGATGTGATCATAATTTCTAGTGCCAGTTAAGAGACGCGCAGCTGCATTTTGAACTAACTGGATCCGGTGAATAGAAGAATATGGGAGGCCCGAGTAGAGGGAATTACATTAGTCCAATTTGGAAGTGATAAAAGCATGAATGAGCTTTTCAAGATCCTTCAAGGGAAGGTATGGCTTTGCTTTAGATAGATCAAGATCACACTCAGGTCTGTTGGGACTGCAGTTTGCATCACTCCTATAAACAACATCTCTTTAATCTGACTTTCTGCACATTTTGGTTTGCTTATTTTAACACCACCAAATTATGGGAACATTTTTTACGAGAGAAAATCAATATGAATTAGATTTCAGTGCTTGTGAGATTTGTTCCATCATTTCTGCAAGGAGGAGCGAGTTCTGATGCATAAAAAGCCAGTTTATCATCCCAAGACTCTGTTTAATAGTCTATCAAGCTGCTGGAACAATTTCATGGTTTAAAATTTTAGATTTTCTACAGATGGAAATGAAATATATGTCTGAATTTTGAAGAGTTGTCGATATTTAAGCTTGTGTATTTCCCTATTAAAAAAACAGCACATTGTGTAGCTGTGAGACTGAAAAGAAGAGATAGATTGGGAGTTTAGTTTTTATGATTCACATCCGTACTCACATCATATGTTTGTTTCTCTTCTTTTGCCCACTCTCATTTCTGTTGCCTCTCATGTCCACCCCATTAACCCGTTACACCTCCTCGCTCAAACGTTCAGTTTTTTGCCATTCCCTTTCCACCTCACATCCTTTGTTTACTCCCTCCATGCTCTCTCTCTTCTTTTGCATGTTCTCATTACTGTGATTTCCTTCAGAAGCCATAATGAAAGTGGCGAGATGGTGGTGTTGTATGCAAGCGGGAAATGAAAACAGAGGCGGCAGCCAAACACGTGAATCTAGCTGTGACCACCGACTTATCCAGTGTATCCGTGCCTTTTCCATTTTCACCCCAGCATGCTTCCTTTTTTTATTTTCAGTGTTTTATTTTGAGTTTCCCTCCTCGCCCCCGTGTCAATCTCCACCCTATTTTCAGCTTTTCATCTGTCTTTGTTTGTCCATCTGTCATGTACCTCCGCTGTTGTCAGTTTCCTGATGGGAGGACCTGGGTGGTCTCTCCTTTCCGACAAAGGAGGAAATGCCAGTCTGGTCGCCCAGTAAGTGAGATATGAGTTAGACAGCAGTGGCCTTGTAGCGGTAGCTGTTCCTGTTGTTAGGCTATATTTGATTGCAGTGTTGAGAGGAAACAAGGTTTTCTGGATTGTTGTGATTCTTGTGATTTATCAACTGATTGTGTTGTTTTGCGATCATGTTGAAACTAAAGAACTAAACCTGTTCTTAAAAAAAGCTTCTTATTTGACAGTTTCTTTTATATTCATCTTCTTTTGAGTATTTGTTTCCTCACTCACTGACAGCTTGCCTCATGTCTCTTTGCACCTGTGTAGTTAGTGTGTTTACTGCAATGTGCTGAGCTTTGTGTGTGTGTAAATAAACATGTGCAAGCGTGTGAGTGTGTGACATCCACCTCCATCCCTGTTACCATGTTGCAGCGGCTTCCCTATCTTAAAGGGCTGGTGCCCTGAGAATGATAATGGCGAGACTTTTTAGAGACCCTAAACAACACTGAGTTCAAACGATCAACAACACATAAAACAAAAGGCATGTTTGCTTGTTGGAAAAGGGGAAAAAGACATCTTGTTCCCTTGCTTTTCTTTGACGAGGATGCTTTCTGTGTCTGTGTCTGACTGTCCTGGCATCCTGGCTACCCCCTCGCTCGCCATTCCCATCTCCTCCTTCTCGCTCCTCATACTTCCCGCTAGGGCTGCAACTCAAACGATTATTTTGATAGTCGACTAGTCACCGATTATTTTTGCGATTAGTCGACTAATCAGATCACACATCGATTGGACTTTAAATCTACATGTTTACAAAATATGTTAAACGTTTATTTTGTATGACCCATTAAAGAATAATCAAGAGTAATATTAAAACTAACTATCCTGCCAAACATTGTTGACAACTGCGCACTCTCGCACTATGAATTCTGGGACACAGCTCCTTCTTCTTCTTCGGGGTTTAACGGCAGCTGGCATCCTTTACTGTGGATGCACTGCTGCCATCTTCTGTTTCAGTCCGTTATTACACTTTTCTGGCCTACTACTTATTCCTGGCCCCCTCTCTTTGGTGATCTTACAAAGCTTCAAACGACCGCGTCGACTATTAAATCAGTCGTCGACGATTTTGATAGTCGACGTAATAAGTGAGATGCATCGACTAAATATGGCAGCTCTAGTTCCCCGCTAGGATGATTTTTAGCAACTCATCCCTTGCTTTGCTCCCCAGGACTTAGTCCAAATGTTACAAAACACCAAGACATGTGATTCAGACACACATCACTAAGGTTCATCTTTATATCTACATGTTTACAGCATTTTTTGTTTGTTTGTTTTTGTATAAGATATTAACATCATGTTCAATTCAGCCAGGATGAACACATCCTTCCAAACACTTTCAACGTTCACACTCTCCAGTATGTCTCAACAACATTCCTCCTTAATGCATCCCTAATTTTCACCGCCATGCTCATTCTTGTCTTAGACTAACTCTGACAGAAGTTGCAATTTGCTGAACATCAAAACCTGGTTTGTAATTATTCTCCTGTGAGGCAATGTGATGAGTTCTCCTGCCTGCCCCTGCTGCTTGTCTCTGTGCCTCTGGCCTTTCCTCTGTCCCTCTGGCCCCCTCTGCTGTGGTGGGTGTGTAAAAACAGCCTCCAGAGGACAGGACCTGGGTGTACTCTCCGCTACACTATGGCTCAGAGTCTAAGGCCCTGCCAGATGGGGATTGGGAAAGAGAGACAGTAAGTGAGATGCATCGGACTAAAATATGAAGCACAGAAAGTTCCCCCCAGAAGTAGAATGAAATTTGTTCGGGACCATGTTTGGGTTTGTTCAGGGAGGGAAGGATGAGTTGTAACGCTACACTCTGCACGAAGCTGCTACAGTAAATGTAGGCAAAGCTTCTCAGGTCCCAAAGTCCATTATTATTTCAAGAGTACGCTTGGTCTGCGTCCAGAAACCCCCTCCTACATTACAGCATTCATTGTTCATTGACAAACGGGTGGAAATGGTCACCGACTGCCTCCGTGATCATTTAGTCCACGACCAGCCATCCCGCGTCCCTCCAACAACAAGCTGCTCAGACTTTAACACACACATACATCGGCTGCGTGAAGCCACTCATGTGTCACCAGACCGCCATGGCTCATTCTGCTTAAGCCGTTTAGACTAACCTGACAGAAGTTGCAATTTGCTGAACATCAAAACCTGGTTTGTAATTATTCAGTCAGTCTGAGGCAATGTGATGAGTTCTTTTGAGTTCATGAGGTACGATTTTATTTTCTGGTTTAAGTTATAGTTATATTTAAATACTACCGAATTTAACAGTTATGTAAATTAGACAAATAAGTCACTCAAACTTATGCAAATTTAAAGTCAGAATGGCGTTTAGGTCACTTTAGTTTGGGTTTGTTAACTTTACGAGGTGTTTATGAGCCAGTCTACTTTGTTTATGTAGCAGCATTTGCTCATACTGCAAATGCGACATTAATCTTTTTATTTCCAACTCATTTTGTTTTTCCATCTGCTTCTCACGCTAGACCTTTCTTTACTAGGTAGCCCCCCCTCCTAGAATGAAAAAGCAAAAATCAATAGCTCCTACAACGCAGAGCTCCACTTTCTTATTGTACACGTAAGATGTCAGTATAATTTGGCCAATTACACTCCATCAGTGTGACATCATCATGTGACTAGAGTCATGTGACTGAAAATGCAGCATCATTGTTTAATGAAGAGCAGCAATGCTCGAATGACAGATTTTGACCCCATCAGCTGCATATAAAGCCTCAGTCATACCTAGAGCCTAAAGACCAGTCAGTGAATCCCTGGCAACAAGCAGTCGCTAGGGAAAATTCAGCTCAGTTCAATTCAGTTTATTTATATAGCGCCAAATCACAACAACAGTCTGCCAAAAAAGTGTATCCCCAATCAGTTGGTGAGGGGTTGCTGAAGGTTGCTAGCACTAAGTGAAATACAGCATTGCACTGAAAACTGTGTGATTGCGTTGATCATTAGCAGATTCCAGAAATCACCTGAAGTTTGCATCGAAGACGCCGGCATGTGTGAAAACAGTCGCCAACTGTTCACCAAGTGGTCGTGAAACTGTGAAAAGTCCAATGCAAGACGGAAATGGAGACTGTTTGCTGTCAAAGTTGCTGTTTTGGAAGTTTCTCTTTTTGTTGCAAAGTGGGCCAAAAATATAGAAGAATTTTTAAACTGAAAGGCGAAGCTGATCATTCTCTGTTTCTCATTTGGATCTCATTTTTTCAAATTTCACTAGTGCTCAGCATCACAATTTACATGCAAGTCCGCGTCTCTTATGCAAACTAGGCAACCATGGCAATCTACTACCAACCGCAGCAATCACAAGGAGGTTTTCAGTATCCTCTTCGCTGCAGATTTCACCTTCCAGCAGCCAGTCACCAACCGGTCTAATGGACATGTTTTCTTAGCATATATAAATATATGTATATATATGTGTATGTGTATATATATATATATATATGTATATATGTGTGTATATATATGTATATAAGTCATAATTATTATGTCATTGGTAAAAAAACAAACAAAAAAAGTGTTTTCTTTTTTTTAATACCTGCCTTTACCTGCTATTAAGGAACTCTGCCTGAGCTCACTGTCCTGGCTTCCTGTTTGCTTTTCATCTGTAGCTGCACTTTGATTTGATGCCTCTGTGTTTATTTATCATTTCCAAGTAATTAATGAGTGTATACAGGCTGTACACCCAGGGGGGAAATGAAACATTTTCACTTTTCTGAATGCATTAACTCAGTCTGTCTGTCTCCCACAGTAAATCCTGTTTTCTGGCAGACAGGAGTGAACGTCTCAGCGGAGAGGACTCATCAGTCTGAAGTCCAGACCTCAGTGGCAGCAGCGTGATCTCTGTCTGAACCAGGATTTAAAAACATGCATACAGAAACACACTGAGAGGAAAAAGTGACTGGAGTACCAGAGGGAGAAAAGAAAAAACCCTGACAGTGATGATATCACTAGTTTGCAACCATCCCTGCCTTTCACCCTTTGACAAATGAAATTTATTACATCAGTTTAATAAATAATTGTATGTGTGACATAGTGCGCATAAGGCTGTATGTAGTCTTGTATGTTTGACACGCCCAAAAGACCACGATAACCTACTTTTTGTTCTGTTTCACACTAACACAGCCCTCCAACCGACTCTTTCCTGCCGAATCTCTGAAAGTCATTTTTTTTCGTGATATCCTTAATGCTGCAAAGCAGATTTCTCTACATTTTTGAACCTTCATTGTTTAAGGTCACACATACTAGCTAGCAGTCATCTCCTGGGTTCTGTGATCAAACAAAACCACGAGCAGCTCTTTAAAACATTGCTCCATGACACAAATACAGGTTAAAAAAATGCTAAATTGAGTGGATGCTCCTTGTAGAAATGTTCCTGTAAGTTTAAAAGTATTAAAGTTTTCCTTTTTTTAAGCAGCTGTTCATCTTTTGTAGCGAGGTTTTAATAAAGCTATATTAATGCTACTACTGTCCTCGGTTCTCAGTAAAGAAAATGAATGGCACATCCAGAACTAGGAGCATATAAAGTTTCTCCCAGTAAGGAAAACTAATTTGAGGAAAAATGAAATTAAACTCATTAATCTCAAAAATATCTCCAGTGCAATTACCTCAGACTGCAACATATCAGTCATCCTGTGACTGCGCTGGCTGCTGTGTTTCCAACCAGTTTGAAGGAAATCTCCAGCTAAGTGGTAGTAATTGCTGCCAGTATGGTGCCCATTTCCATTATACCGCTGGTGTTGAAGTTAATTAGCTGTGTCTGCTGTTCCATGATAATCTTACCAGAGGTCGTCATCACAAAATTCTGAACAGTTTGATGCTAAAAGATTTTTGCAAAACCAAGTGTGCAAAGTACGTCTTACTAGGCAGGCACCATAGCCTAACATAACTCAGATAAATGGGGCTTTTTCTTTTTTTTTTCTCAAGTCAGTGTATTACGCTTCTGTATCCCGTGATGTTGGAGGGCTCTGTGCTCACGGAACATGAGTTACAGTGAAAACCACTTTGGGCCAATCAAAGCAGAACATCCAGACATCTCTGTCCTTTCAAGTAGTGAAAATATGCAGTTTAACTTTTTTTTTAAAAACATATTCATTTACAGCATTATTAAAACTTAAATCCTGTTGTTACATTTTCATTTCTAAACTTTTCTTCAGCTGTTTTTACTACTGTGAACTTTTAATTATTTGTCTGTTTATATTTGATGGTAATATTCACGACTGGTACTTTTCACTCACAGTTTTTTTTTTTAAATCTATTTGCATCCAAAGACTTTCAGTTTTTGTTTTGATCATTTTCTTCACTGCGGTATTTTGTTCTCTTTTTCATGTGTTGTCTAATTCAGTGTTGTTTTTCACTACACCACATGTTGTGTTCCAATAGCTGAGGGTGATGACTCTTGCCTTCAAAATAGAAGGCGTCAATTACAACACTAAGGCAGCAGACATTGTCATTACAGTAATTTTCATGTCTACACAATGTCTTCCAGTGTTGCCCTATTTTCGGACCGATGCACAGGGATCAGTTGTAACAGTAGAATCAGCATATCAGTTACATTTTCTACATCACCTCCTCACGTCAAGAAATCGGGGAATCTTTCCAATGTTTGTAGATGTAGAGCACCAGTTGTAGTGTTTGAGGTCGATATCGTAGCTGTTACCTGTATATTCCAGTGAACGCAGTGCGTGTTGGCTTGGTGAGACACAGCAGTTTGTGAATGGGTTGAATGTCGTTTGCACTCAATAAAAGGACCTGAAGATGAACTAGTGGTAGAGGCCAAATAAACACTCGTCACATTATCCAGAAGTCAAATTTTCCAGTTCTTAGATAAGTCTCTGCTCACACATGCTGATATTTGGACAGTATTTATTTTAGGATTGCGTGTTTGTGTGTGCGCGCGCATGTGTCTGTGACATCAATCACAGTCATTGTGCATTTAGTGTTTACTGTAGTCTCTCTGTGGCTGAGATCTTAAAACTTACATCTTAAAAACTTAAAGATTTGGAGGTTTTGGGTTTTTTTTTAAACTAACTACAGGCAGTTTCTTCGGTTCGTTGGTACCTTTCTATGTGTGTTTGTGTGTAAGGGAGGACACATCAATGTCAGGTGTTGTAAAATAAGAATCGGTTTGTTCTCATGATGTGCAGTGGCCAGTTGTAATCAGTTTGCTGTTGTTCATCAGATGAAGACCATAGCAGCAATATTTTGTACAGTTTAGCTTTTACGTTAATTGCCTTATTAAGAAATTTTACATGTAGGTCTGTTGTTAATAATTTTTTTCCACTTGTGCTGTTATATTTATTTTTCTTTCTCATAGTTGTGCTCCTGAGAATGTGTACATAAAACTATAAATACATATATAAAGATATACAAATATATTTTCCATTTGAATCGGGAAAATATTATTTTTATTTGGTTTCATTTTTGCTGCTGGGCAAGAAATGATTGCAATCTACATGATTTTACTGTACCATATTCTTCAGTGTGTTTATTGAGATGCAGCTGCTGTATATTTATGGTTTGCAAACCACAGCTGTGTCTTTGTATGATATCCAAAACAGAAAGATTTGTGGGGTTTAATGTACATGCAGATCAATAGGGATTCTTCCAACTGTTCAGCTGTGTTGTGTGTGTTTTCAAATCCCTGTGTGCCCTCATCCAATAGGGAGAGTCCTTTACAGAGACATAGCATGATTTCAAAATGAATATGCATATCAGAAATGTGTATTTATGTATATCTGTGTAAATTCATCTATTTATACATGAGGATAAATAGATGGCTGTGTGTGCGTGTGTTTGGACTCAATCAGAATGAATACAAAATAAAGCAGTTCTATGAATTGTTGTCCATGGAGATGATGTCTCTTTGTTGGGTGGTTTTTCTTCTTTTGGCGGCTCTGTTTGAGTGGATCATCTGCCTCTATGTCACCATATCCATAACATCCACCTCTGTAACACCAACCCTCTACATGTCCTCCTTCATCCATGAAGCTTCTCTGAGGTCTTCCTCTTTTCCTCCTGTCGGTCAGCTCCATATTCAACATCCTTCATCCAATATATCAACTATTGCACATGTCCAAACCATCTCAGCCTCGTCACTCTAACTTTGTCTCCAAACACCTCAACCTGAGTTGTCCCTCTGATCTAACTTCTAATCTTGTCCATCCTGGTCCCCCTCCTAACATTTTTATCTCTACCACCCCTGACACGGCCTCCTGTCTTTTGTCAGTGTCACCATCTCTGTCTACCATCTTGTAAACCTTCTCTTTCACTCTGGCAGCTATCCTTCTGTCACAAATAAATCCTGACACTCATCTCCACCCTGCCTGCACTCTCTTCTTCAATTCTCTGCTTTGGATGATCGACCCCAGGTATTTAAACTGATCTACACTACCGCTACTCCTTGCATCTTCACTGTTACACCTATCTCCCTCATTTACATTTATTCGGTCTTGCATCTACTGCCTTCCATTCCTCTTCAGGCCAAACATCTGCCTTTCCTGACTCTCTTCCACTCCCTCTCTATTCTCACAGTCATCTACGAACATCATCGTCCTCAGAAACTCTTGCCTGACCTTAGCTGTCAATTTGTCCATTGCCACCACAAACAAGAAGGGGCTCAGAGCTGATCCCTGAAGTAATCCCACCCCCACCTGGAACCCATCTGTCATTCCTACCGTGCACCTCACCATGCCCTGCATTAGCTTCTCTGACACTCCTGGCAAAATAATCATGCGACATGGAAACGAAACTTTGAACATGGCCACTGGAGAAACTTATCACATAAACCTCTATTTCTGACTCCACAAATCATTAGTAAGTAATTAAATACTGCAGACCTAAGGAGTCAAAAACATTTTAATTCATGGGTCACATGCTGCCCAGTTTGATCTCCACGTAACTTTTATCTTAACCTATTTAAAAAAGCATGCCAAACTTGTCACTGAAAACAATATCCCGTGAACAGGCCATTTCTATAAACTGATGATGAACAGCCTCTCTTAAGAAAAACATGTCTCAGCTTTATGACTGGAAACAGTGATGATTCACAGAAATGCACTAGCATAACTCCTCGGCTCAAACATCATATTTCTGTGTGGTAGTAAAAAGACTATGGGTAATGTCTTTGTCAGTAACAAGGCAGTAAACCGAACAATGACTCAGACCTCTGGCTCAGATAAAACAGTTCCTAGCAGCACAATGCTTCCTTTGCAATATTTACATTGTAAAAAGTCATTCACCCAGCCAATGCAAATCCTTTAGTGGCTTGGTTCTGCTCAGTGGACAATGTGTTTGAGAACTCCTGCATGAGGCCACAAAACATATAGGGAAACCTGAAATGTGCCCCATCCAGCATCTAGAGTATTGTCTATGTCAGATTTCTTTTCAACTTGAAGGCATTTCACCTCTCATCCGAATGGCCTCTTCAGTTCTAAAAGTTGAACGGAAGTCTCACATTATTAATCCTGTAAGCATGACAGGGGTTGTTGTTTTTGTAGAGTGCTATAAATATGGCCACTTGGTGGTGCCACTTCAAAGATTTATCAGAAGAAACAACCAAAATATGTTTTAAATAACTAAAGTAAATCTAAGAAGCTGATATTTTGCTCTGGATCACAATGGACAGACTAAGCTTTAACATCATTGAGATTGTTATCCTAAGACCATGAAAATGGCTGTAGGACTGCAGGAGAGGCTGTAAATTTGCACATGCAAAAGCAGAAAGCTAGGAAAGCCACATGATCTCATTCGAGATAATCCCTTTAACCTCTTTAGCCCAGCCCTTTAAATATAATGTATCAGTAGAACATTATCTCTGCCACAGGCAATGACCACAGACATACAGGCACACCTGAGTGTAATCTCAAATCTAGCTTTTTCTCTAATTGTAAGAACAAGAATAATTGCATCACCAGCTGCTTGTGTTGGCCTAGGCACATCCTCTCAGGTAAAAATTACTATAGAAGAAGTAATCAGGTCATAATACAGTCTATAACTTAGATCTTTTACTCAAGTTAAAGTGGAAAAAAAACTTTCTCAACACTTACTCGGTAAAATATGTTTTAGCAATATTCAAAGTATTAAACCATTTCTGACCAGGGTATTATAGTTACCTACAACTATAATCACTTAAATGAAAAAGGAAAAAAAAATAAACGATAAAGCTAGATAAAGATAAAATATGAACATAGTATAACAATAATAGATGATATATCTCGCTTTCTCTAGTACAGTGTAATATAGTGTTTCCGTCTTGGTATATATTGTGCAATACTTTTTACTTCCAACATTGAAAACAAGAAAAAAATACCTCTCTTGTGTGTGTGTGTGTGTGTGTGTGTGTGTGTGTGTGTGTGTGGGGGGAGTACGTCGACGAGCTCTGAAGGCTCCGAGCATCCAAATTAGGAGAACAAAGGCTGCGATGGTAGCCGTGTTTTTCAAGGTACACGATGATTGGCCAACATCTTCAAAGAACTCATGTGATTGGTGGATTTGTCTGTCAGTCAATAAGATTAACTTTTCAATTGGTCTAACTCGAAGTTGCTAAACTCACGTGCCTTTCCTCTTCCTAGAAGGCGGTGCCTGCTGGTTGTTACCTGCTGGTGGAGAAGCTTGTTGTTGTTATTGTTGTTGTTTGTGTTAAAGTTTGAAAAATACATCTTCTAAAATGGGAGCCCGAGACGATGAATACGACTACCTGTTCAAAGGTAAGTTTATCTCTGAAGGGGGATAAATGTCAGCAGCTCGGTCGTCTTTAATATGGCTCTCGGTAACAACAGGAGCAACTGAGGAAGTCAGTAATGCTAAAGTTAGCTCCACTGGTAGCAAAGTAGCAAACGATAAAACGATACCTGCTGAAAAAACTGACGCTGCTGCAGGTAGAGTTTGGAAATTCTGTGAACAAATGTGCATTCCCTAGCTTTAGGATACACCCCATCCCAGTGAGTGAGTTTAGACACGGCAGCTGTCAGGCTGCTTAAAGTGTGTTTAAGTAGCTAGCCGCTAACATCACAACGACGTTCCTACTTTGAAGTTAACTGAAACGAATCCATATTCTGATTATATTTCATCTGTAAATCATACGTAAATCAATTAGCTGGATAACTTGGTGATAACGACCTTGAATATGCCTAACAGGAATAATTAATGTCATTTTATTTTCTCTGACATCATCAAATTTGTTTGTCGTCACGTTAATATTTGACAAAATCTGTCTAATATTAGTGAAGGTGGTGTGCATGAACCAAAGTGAAATTGTAGCGTAAAGTCACTTTGAAAATGTCAGTGTTAAAAAAAATTGGATTTTTTTAAGTATTAAAAATATTAAAGCTGATGAGCGACATCATTAAGAAAAGGGGAAGCAGTTGTGGAAACTAGGATAAGAAGAAAGCTGATGATAAGTTAGCAGCGGTATGGCTTCATGCTGAGAAAGGGCACTACAGATGTGATGCCTCCTTTGAAAAGTGTAGAGAAGGTCAGAGAGTGCTTCACTGTGTCTTTGTGGAATTAGAGAAAACGAACGATCGAGAGGAACTGTGGTACTGTATCAGGAAGTCAGAGGTAGCAGGGAAGTATGTGAGGCTGGTGCAGGACATGTATGAGGGCAGTGAGCCAGTGGTGACACTGGGTTCTGACCGTTTGATCCACCTAAGCCTCTTCTTGTTTGCAGTAGTGATGGACAGACTGACAGATAATGTGGGACTAATAAAGGTTATCTTATAAGGCCAGGGAGGAGTCTCTGTGAACTGTCATGTTTGCAGATGATACTGTGATCTGTAGTGAGCATACGAGGCAGCTGGAATAGAGACTGGATAGGTGATGGTATGAACTAGGAGAGAAGAGTAATGAATGTCAGTAGAAGCAAGTCAGAATACGTCTGTGAATGAGAGGGAGAAAAGTGAATAGGTAAGCATGCAAATAGCTGAGGTAGTGAAGGTAGAGACGTTTTAATACCTGGGGTCAAGAAAGGGTAGAGTGGATGGACACGAATTTTAGGTGTGATTTGTGACAGAAAGACAGCAGCAAGAGTGAAAACAAAGCTTTACAATATGGTAGTGAGACCTACTGCAATGTATGGCTTGGAAACTGTGACTATGAGGAATAAACAGGAGGTCGAGCTGGAGGAGGAGGAGGCAAAGCTGAAGATGCTAAAAGTTTCATTAGGTGGGACCATAATGAACAAGATTAGAAATGAGGACATCAGAGGGATTTAGATAGAAAGCTAGGCAAGTCTGAGATTATTTGGACGTGCAGAGAAGAGATAGTGAATGTTGAGTATGGAGCTGCCAGGGAGGGAAAAAAAGAGGAAAAACCTTAGAGGAGGTTGCAGAGGGTGTGTGTGACAGAGGAGGAGGTTAGAGATAGGGTGAGATGGAGGCAGGCAGGCAATCTGCTGTGGTGACCCCTAAAGGAAAGGTTTGACTGACTTAAATTAAAAAATGTTTCTCTGGGCTGGCTTTGCAGCGTAACGGGTGGGAATGCTGCAGCCTTAAGTGAGCCATGGTAGACCGCTGACACAGCAGGTCTCCTGTTTGCTTTGTTTTTTTATGGTTATGGTGTGTATTTTGATTCTAGTTGTACTAATTGGAGACTCTGGAGTGGGGAAGAGTAATCTGCTGTCCCGGTTCACAAGAAATGAATTCAACTTGGAGAGCAAGAGCACCATAGGGGTGGAGTTCGCAACCCGCAGCATTCAGGTGGATGGCAAGACGATAAAAGCTCAAATCTGGGACACAGCTGGGCAGGAGCGCTACAGAGCCATCACCTCAGCGTGAGTTTGTTTTGTCGTATGACTTACTTAAGGTGTTATGTTAGTAATGGTTATTTATAAGGTAATGTTCACACGCTTAGACAATTATAATATGATGTGTCTTTACTAATAATTGTGGCTGAGTAGTGCGTGTTTGAACCCTTAAGGCACTAGACCTGGGGATCTGTGACATACAAAGCCATTATCCTATTTAAATTTTAATTTTACATCCAAGTTTTACATAAATTAATTGTCCAAATTCCTTTTGTTATCAGGAGGAATTAATCACCCAAGAGGAACCATTTTGTAACAGCTGTTTATGTAGCCGGTCTGGCCTGAAACTCTGATTGCCGTGTTCTCTACGTTGTGTTGTGTGAATGATGAGAGGAGTCAACTCTCGCTTTGCCAGCTGGGGCGGGTTTATTCTCCCAAAACTGTTCAAAATAAAAACAAGTCAGTAAAGCAACTTCATTTGACTGGGCTTCTGCATGCACACCTCTCCTTAGCAGGGCCTCTAGGCGACTGAGGTGTGACATACTAACAAATTTCATCAACAAATTGAGCTACTAAAATACTCAATTTGTTACATGTTTTTATAGATGTATTCAAAATGCACTACATCGTGACCATTTAGTAACAATTTCCTCGTCAACAAAATTATGCTTTAGGGAGACCCCATTCACCAGTGGCATTTTTATATATTTTTTAGTTATATATGTATATATTTAACAATAGGCTGAAACAGTGAACGTGAATTACAAAAAGAATTACAAAGCAACAAAAGATATAACCAATATACATGACACAAAAGTAGAAAGAGGGAGCTCACATACCTGTTCAAAATATAAACAACTCAGTACAGCAAATTTGACTGGGCTTCTGCATGCACACCTTTAAGGGAGAGAGAAGAATAGAGGACCACATGAGAAACCACCTGTATGCTCCTGTGCCTTAACTCTAAAACATCCAACAAAACTGTGAGACAAAATACATAAAGGGAACAAGCAATCTTTGAATCACTTTTGTTTACTTTAACTGTGTTTAATCGCTCTGTAACCGGGAACACTAGCATACGCTCACCTCTCCTCAGCAGGGCCTCTAGGCGACTGAGGAGAATAGCGAAGTGACTTTGTAAGAAGTCAAAGGTCACACAAACAAAATAAAAGCTCCCAAAATATAAATGCAAAAAATAAATATATATACATACATACATATGTACATAAACGATATTGACAAAGCAAAATATAAATTATTTTTTAATACACCCGTTACATTTATATCTATAAAAAGTAGTACAAGGTATAAAGTGCCATACAAGAAATCTTGCTGGAGATGGCTGGAGTCTTGTGGTGACAGATTGGTGGCACAATTTTTTGTTTTTTTGTTGTTGTTTTTTTCAGCAAAAGCAGCAAGCCATTGCTCCATTGGATCCTGCTCTGTTTTCTTTGTATTGTTTGTGTCCTCCTTATTTCTGTGGGGATAGAAATCATTGTGAACCTTAGTGTCTTTATATGAAACTGTTATTAGTCAATATTATAATCAAAATAAGTGTAAAAGAAAATAAATTTGGGTTTTAATTTCTGTTTATGGTTTAAACTAATATTAAACCATGTTAATGTTAAAATGTTAGAAGATAATGATGGCTTTATGGCTTTATCTTGATCAGGTATTATCGGGGCGCAGTCGGGGCTCTCCTAGTTTACGATATTGCGAAGCACCTGACGTACGAGAATGTGGAGCGCTGGTTGAAGGAGCTGAGGGACCACGCTGACAACAACATCGTCATCATGCTGGTTGGAAACAAGAGCGACCTTCGACATCTCAGGGCCGTGCCCACTGATGAGGCCCGAGCATTTGCAGGTGGATTTTTGAGTGTTCTTTGTATTGCTTTGGAGCAGTCAAAGTAGCTCCTTAACATTCAGTTAAATTGCTGTAAACAAAAAATCAGTTTTCTTTCTTTTTTTTTAACCTTAGAAAAGAACACTCTTTCATTTATTGAAACTTCAGCCTTGGACTCCACTAATGTAGAAGAAGCATTCAAGAGCATTCTCACAGGTAAAAAATAAAAATAAAGTGTGAACTCAACTCATTAATCATCCAGGTACTCTACTTTTAGACCTTCTCTTATGCCATTGTTTTCTTTCCTAGAAATCTACCGTATCGTATCTCAGAAGCAAATATCAGACAGATCTGCACACGAAGATTCTCCAGGCAACAATGTAGTGGACATAAGTGTCCCCCCAACCATGGATGGGCAGAGGGGCAACAAACTCCCCTGCTGCCAAAGCCTGTGACCCTCCTTTTTTCTTTTTCTGGTTGACTTTGTGTCAGAGTTTTCTCTTTTCCCTTCTACTGTCAGATGCTGTCATTTTACCCTCATGGGTTCAGAAGTCAAAGAAGTGTTTGACACAGAGACTCTTAGATTTGACATTCCTTTATGCTGTTTTCTTCTTTGTTTGTCTGAGTCCCGTGTCAAAACAACTTGTCTAAAATACGAAGACTGAGAAGAAAGACAATTGTTAAGCTGTTAACTACAATCTCTTTTTAATTCACTAGATGATGATCCTATTGACCCACTCCACCTGAAGGAGTGGTGAGGGATCAGTAGGCCTGTTTATGAGTGCTGAGAGGTGTTTTTACTCGCTTCCTTTTCTCAGCGTGATCTGCTGCAGTGGAGTCTCATTTTCATGTTGGGTTGACCTGATTCTGCCTGTCTTGCAATGTGGGTGCAGAAGAGGAGATGAGAGGAAGGTTCGTTTGGAGTGCTGATGTGTGGTCTGTCAAGAGTTTCTGGTTGCCTCTTTAATTTTAATTTTCCTCTTTTGCACTGTGTGCCCACTCTGGCATGAAATTAGCATGAGCTGGGGACCAGACTGGCTATGAATGACTGACTCATTATAGGCAAGCGTGAAACACATGACACATTATTGTTTGTTTGTGTGTGTGGGAATTTTAGTTTTGTACACAAACATACCAAAGGAAACAATCAGAATCAGTTTGGGGAAGCTCATTTCACCGTGTTCAAGGATGCTACGATTGCAGGTGATTGCTAAAAGGTCCAGGCTATTTGCAACAAATGCGTAACAGTCCACAGGAGATGCATTGTTATAAGTTGTGGTGCATGATGTCAAACTTTAATTTCAGAATCAAATTGGGGATTTTTGCACTAGAGTCCAGTTATTTCAGTGGAACCTTATATTTCAAAATGGCATTAAATTTTCATCAGGTAGCATTTTGCTACCTGTAAGGAAAACAATGCTGAGAGAAAAGGAAAAATGAAGTTGAAGTTGTAACATTTCTGTACCGAATGAGCCATTGCTGTCATTAATCCTAACTGTTGAATAGGAATTGATAAAAGTTTGTAAACTCAGAACATTATCCATGGAAAACCAATAAATAAATACTCCCCACATACTGCTTTCACTTCAGCAACATTAATGGGTTTTACTTGAAAAAATGGAAGTGAAAATCAGAAATGCAAATTTTGTTTTCATACTTGAGTGGAGAAAAATATTTCCACCCATCTGGCTGAAGTGCTGTCATGCATTAGGTGTTCATGAGAAAGCATCTCATACATTTCCTAAATGTGAATGCAATGTGAGCAGATATAATCTTTTTTCCTACTTTTGCATTACACCAGAAAATACTGAATCATAAATAAACCCTGTCCATATGACCATACAGCAGACAGTCATTTTGGGATGCCTTACTCAGCTGGGTTGTTTTAATAATTGACAGATGGGTTTCTTAGGCATTTGGGATACAAACCTACTTTTTTAGGTTGTATTCAAAATTATTAGAAATGTATAAATAAGGTTAAAGCGATAAAATTAGGATGGTTTACTACATGTAACATCTCAGTGCACATTCAGGGCAGGCCTTCCTGTCTCCAAAGCACATTTAAAACAAGAAGTGCCAATTCTGAGAGTACACTACTGTGAGAAAGCAGGTGGCAGGTGGCCTTGATGACAAGGTTTGTGAGCATTATAACTCAAGAGTGGGATGACAGGGTTTTCAAATTCATCCTATGAGCACATCTGATAAAAATCTCGAAAAAATTGGAATCTCAGTGACCTTGACCTCAAGGACATAGGTCAACTTTTTGAAAAGCACCTAGGTTTTCAGGTGCATCTGAGGGTGTCTCGGGTGTAAAAGAAGGTTTCAGGTTTTTCTTCAGTAGCTGAAAAGCTGCTCTGTTGTATTTAGATAAGGTGACTCACTTGGCCATTGCACCTCTATTATACAGTCATTGATTCAAACAGATACTATGATCATGAATTTGTTCTACTCCTACTTGCGTTAATGACTTTGTCTTTAAACTAACATATGTTAATAGTTGTGGCTATTATAGACCACCATATGTGTTGAATCACTATGCAATTTGATGGGATGACCCAATGTAATTTTAGGTGGGAAAAATATATTTTAAATGAAACAAAATACTAGGCTAAAGAAAGAAAACTTCCAATGAGCTTGAGAGTCATTAATTGGCCACCTTTGTTCTTCAACACAGCGTGAACTCTGAGGCAAGCTTTCTTGTAGTTTCTTTAAGTAGTCTTCAGGAATAGTTCTACAGGCCACAGTCTATCTAAATCTGACACTGTTTTTCTGAGTGCATAAATCCATTACCTTTGACAAAATCCCTGTCACCACAGGCTGAAATGCAGGCCCAAACCATCAGAGCTTCCACCGTGTTTTACAGATGGCTGTAAATACTCATTGTTGTATATTTCTTGAACCAAACATTTTCTTTTTGGCTTGTGACATTTTTATTTTTTTTTTTGTTCTCCACTTGTCCAGTTTCCGCAAAATATCCAAGGTTCAGTACGCACAGTACTGAGATATGCTCATTTTTGGCTAATAGTGCTTTGAGAATCACCTTCTTGGTACAGAAATACTATTTTATATCTGTCAAATTGGTATCTTTGGGACTTTCTGTAGATTAAAATAGAATCTTAGTTGTTACTAAGAGCCTTAAAATAGGCTCTTAGTGTCTGAACATAAACTTAAAATTATTTCTTTGCTAAGTTGTCATGTTACGTATAGACATGACACTGGTTCATCCCTTGAGTTTAAAGCATTTTTTATGCATAAATGTTACATAGGTCAGTTGTAAGCAGTTCACCTAGCAAAAAACACTCCTCTGAAAATGGGTGCAAGGCAGAGAAAAGGAAAAATCAATCAATCAATAAATAAAAGCTTTCAGAAAGGGCAGAAAGAAAGTTTTCAATTTGACTTTATGGAAGCAAATATAAAGAAATGAAGGGCGAATAGAGATTTTTGCACAGTATCATAAATTATGTGATTTAATTATTTGCATGTTTAAGGTTACATTTACTCACTGCACCATCTCGTGGTACTTTAGTTTATTACACTAAAGTACAGCCAGGCCCAACTTTAGTACAGATCTCTTCAACACAGTACATAGATGTTTAGAGAGAGAGAAGTCACAGTGGATGTTTCTTCACATTCTGCTCACAGCTAAAGTTCAAACATAAATGAGGCCGTTTAAACTGTTATAAACTAAACAGAGGAAAGCCACTGTGTCACTGACTGAAGCGAAACAAAACTTAAAGTGAAATAACTGATTTTAAAATGCAGATGTGGTAAACAGTGTGGGTAAATGGTTTTGAATTGTGAAGTGTTCCGGTCTCTTTGAGCCTGTCATGTTTCCTGTTGGGGCCCCTCCCTTTGGCACGCTGCTGTTTGCAGCCACATTTATAGCCGTCTTCGGGATTTGTTTGTGCTCTGAGCCGCCCTGTTTCTTCACCGCAGACGCAGGCAGCTGATGATGATGATGACCCTCTGGGCTGTATTTAAAGCCCAGGGAAAGCGGAAGCCTGGCCTGACTGTTATCAGTTGAGAACTGCTAGCTGGTGTAGCCCTACACTGAGCAGCCTTCATCGTTAGCCGCCTGTGCTGTTCACTCATACATAGTTATTAAACATGAATAGAGAAGGAAATGCGAGCTTTTTGGAACAACAGGACTAAAACATCACCAAGAAGAAAGAGAAGAAGAAGTAGTCACGGGGTGAGTAGCTGTTAGCTTTTATTTGTTGCTTTTTTTCCACCAGGCGGACGGCTAGCACTTCGCTGACAGCTAGCAAACAACACAGCTGCCGTGAAAGTGAAACCGATTAGAAAATGCTCCTTTATAACGACATTTTCACTGTGACGAAGTTGGATAGTAGTTATTCGTGTGTGTAAAGAACAGCAGATATACACACAGCTAATTTGAGCTGCCGCGCAGTTGTACAGTATCATAATTCAACTCTGATCCAGACAATAGTCTGGTTCAAATTCCCACATCTGTCTGCAGCGGTTAGTTCCTGTAACAGAGCCACAGTGAAGGAAAATGCCCCAGTTCGAAAGCTAACTGCATATTAATGTATGGGGGCTTATCGTTGTAAGAAACCCATCATTAATCATTCATTCAACGTGTAATTTTTGTTTCATCTTGACAAAATCCCTGCATTGATGTTCCCCAGCTGACGAATCCATACACACAGCTGATATTTAAAAGACTCGGAAAACAATAGCTTAATAGAGTCAGCGCTTGCCTTAATTTGGGGGTTACCTCTTTGTTTATCTAGGTCAGGGATTGTACCTCTTAATCACCCCTGACGATCCCCCAATCTCCGTATGCATAAACAATAACACCAAGCAGCAATAGGGAAAACATGAATCAGAATGGGATAACAGCTCTTCGGGTTCACAAAGCTGTTCATCATCTGGCTCTGTTAATTCAGGATTTAACAAATCAAAGTGCATAAGAGTGTGACTCAACTAAAATGAGCTATAAATAATCACAAAAGGGCTTTGTTGTCTAACTTCTATTTAAACAGTGAGATGCTTGACTTAAGTTGAATCATCTTTTCTCAGTTGCGAGGGTTAGAAACAGCATTTGTTGCCAGATGTTGTCTAAATTCTTGTTTTAATCACTGGGAGATTGAACAGCAAAATCTCATAAACTGACACAAACATTTCTGCTCTGGCTGCCATGTCAAATCTCCTCTTGAAAAACAAGTGTTGGACATGGAAGCGTATACTGGTTTTGGGTATAAATGCTGTAGTTTACCAAGGGTATGTACAGTGCTAAAGAGGTTTTATTATCAGCACTAGCCCAGTGTTAACCCACATAAACAATAGACTAGTAGCCCAGTAGTTCTTTAAAAGTAAGTTGATAAGTATTTTTAGTGAATATTCCCCCCAAATCCCCATTAAAATTCCATATATATCAGACATGCTACTTTGAAATTATTGTTTCTTATTTTATTGCTTTTAATCAATTTATTTAAATTTTGCTTATTGTGTTCTAATTAATTTGTACAGAATAGGATACATTTTTGAGACAGCAAGAAAAAATGTGTCCTATCTGTAGCGAAGGGTTATCTGAGTTAAGACAGCTGTTTATTAGGCTGCTGCACATCACACTCACTATTACTGACCTCACACTTGGTTTTATAATGGATTAGCAGCTGCTTTTGGGCAAACTGGCCCACCTCCAAACGGACAGCTTTCTTCTAAAAGACAGAACGTCTTTTCTGGATAATTTTAGCCGTTCCCACGTGGAAGGAAATTAATCATTTGTGAAACAGACTACAGACATTTAAGTAACTCTGTCACAGTACTGCAGTAAGCCAAATGACGAACAAACTCTGGTCTACTGTCACATTTTTATATATCAAAATGCTATAGGTCAGCGTCTGTTTGATCAGTTATCTGGTTAATAACCCAGTTACCGACTTCCCTGACAGTGCTAGAAACATCAAGAGGGAAGTGTGGAGTTGGGTTATTGCAAAACTGTAATACCATGTTGTTTGCTAGTCATGAACATGAACATGAAGGTAAGTAAAAACAAAGCCTGAGCAGATGGACTGTAAGCATAATATAGCAAATAAAATGACTCGTCATGATAGTGCAGGCATTGTACTGTAGCTGATTTCCATAAGTTCCTTCTCCAAACCCAGAACTTCCCTCCGACAAGCCTAATCTGGATGCTAAAGTATTAATGGACAAGTGCACACTGTAGCACACACAAAAATGTACTTAAAACATCACTCAAACTTGTCTCCTTGATCCATTTATTTACTTTGAGCATTGCAGAGTAAAATTGGTTTTCTCTAGTATATTAAGTTGGAGTAAAATTACTTGCTATCTCTCCACCACAGACACTTTTTAAAAACTATAATGCATTGTCTGTGTGTGTCTGTTTCTCTGCAGAGCCACTAGAGAAAACCAGGAGCAGTTTGTGCCTGGCACTACCCCACCCTCCCCTCACCTCCAACCCTTCACACCCTCCAGTCCATCCGTGCTGCCAGCGAATGGACCCTGTAACAATGACGACCGGCGGGTGCTGCCACCTCCCCGGCTCTCTGTGTGACTGTGCCAGCAGCACCGGCCTGTGGAAGAGCGTGGAGGAAGCGGGTGGTGACGGGTGCCAGGCGCTCTACGTCACCCAGGTCACAGCCATAGATGGACGGTTGCTGTCCTCCGTGCTCAAACCAATGAGTGCACAAAGGTACTTTAAGAATATTACTGTTATTGCTGTAAGATGTTCCACGGGTAAACTTTGAATGGGATTGTGTTGTCTGTATCAAATCTGCAACATGATCTCCCGATTGAAAAGCAGTCCTCACGAAACGCTCTCTCACCTGCAGAAAAAGCTTAAATGCGCACTGGAGTCTCTGCAGTTATAAACTGCAGCACTAAGCCAACTCCTTTGCATGTTCAGTTCAGGCAGTTTGTGCTTGTGTTCTTGTTTCCTTGAAAAATAAAGTAGTACGTTGCAACCTCTTGAACTGAACACTGCTGTGTGTCACTGCCGGTGACGGAAGCTTCCCCAGAAATAGGAAAAAATTTAGGTTTTTTTTTTTTTCTTTTAATGAAAGAAGTTGCTCAACTTTGTGATTATGCCTCGTATTAACACTAGTTCAGACTACGCGCTCCTCCATTTTGCTTGTTTTTTTTTTTCACTTGTTCACTACACACCCAGTGAATATTATCATTATTCTCTTTGGGATAGAATGGCAAAACTTTTTGCTGTGTTTTATGCAGACAATGCCTGCCATTTAAAAAAAAATGTCTGTATATTTTTTATCTCAGTGATGGTCCCATTTGCCGTATTTGCCATGAAGGAGGCAGCAGCGAAGGTCTCTTGTCTCCATGTGACTGCACAGGCACTTTGGGTACAGTGCACAAGAGCTGCTTAGAGAAGTGGCTGTCGTCCTCCAACACCAGTTATTGTGAGCTTTGCCACACAGAGTTCAGCATCGAGCGCCGACCGAGGCCCCTCACAGAGGTAACAAAGGTCAATGCCCTTTGCCTTGTCTGCAGCAATCCTTCTCATCCTTTTTATTCATCGTGGTTGGGCTGCTGGTTGTGAATGAGTGTGTATGTATGAAAGTGTGATGGTGCTTTTTATCCTTCTTTTTCTTGTTTTACATCTCTCTGCTCGCTTGCTTGCTTCTTTGTTAATGCAGAATGTCTTTTCTCTTCATTAGCTTCTTTCTTTTTACCTGGTCTCTGTCACAGTCTGACTTCTCTCTGTTTTTCCTCCCTTCTACGTCTTACCCCACAGTGGCTGCGAGATCCCGGCCCCCGTAATGAGAAGAGAACACTGTTCTGTGACATGGTGTGCTTCCTGTTTATCACTCCTCTAGCAGCTATTTCTGGCTGGCTTTGCCTGAGGGGCGCTCAGGATCATCTTCAGCTGAGGAGCTGGCTGCAGGCTGTGGGCCTCATTGCCCTCACCATTGCCCTCTTCACCATCTACGTCCTTTGGACTTTGGTAAAAAAAAAAAGAATTCCCATCCATTATTACTGTAAAGCAGACATTTTCACTCGGAAAAGTTGATGTATAATGCTGCCCTCTGGTTTTCTTCAGGTATCATTCCGCTACCACTGTCAGCTGTACTCTGAGTGGAGGAGAACAAACCAGAAAGTACGTCTGCTCATTCCCGAAGCCAAGGAGTCGAACTCTTCCCAGCATTCCTTGCTCTCTAATAAACTGATGAAAAAGTCGGCCAGCGAGAGCATAGTATGAGACCAAACGGAGATAGTCAATGATAATGGCATCTTTTATGTACGAGGGCTGATTCCCGATGCATCCTGCCCACAGTTTTGACTTTGAAGAAGCACCTGTGGGGATTTTTTTTGTGTGTGTCGCTTTTTTTTTTTCTTTGCACCATGGGCTCATATTTTTTCACATAGCAATTTATAATCCTCACATGGGTGCAGGAATTAGCACATTTTAAAGGAATCTGCCTGTCCTTGTGTCAGGTGTTGACCAAGTTTATGCAAAGGCACTGAGGAACGGTGAAGGTGGTGGAAGCATGCAGAAATGGAGCCGAGCTGTCTCATCATCACAGATGTGACAACATGACTGGCTAAAACTGACAGCATAAAACAAGATGGATCGAGTAAACTTGTTAAAGAGGACTGTGAAATTGAATGATTGCCCTGCTTGGTTTAACAACCCATCGATGGTCAGGTATAGCACGTCTACTCATTGTGTATTGCGATGATAAAAGCAACTGCTATATACGCCTTTTAATCGCGTGTTATGTGGGCACGCACTTACCTACTTGGGGCTTCTCTTCTCTGCCCACTGAGGATCTCATTGTATAATCACATATTAGTCTGTAGTGTAAAGATAAAAAGCTTTGATCTTTAATTTTTATTTCATAGTCACATCTGGATATGTCATCTGAGTGGAAACTTTTAACTCACAGCTTTTACATCATCTCATCTGAGACCAGGCGGCTGCATAACATTCGTAAAGCAGAGACTTGTGCAATAAAACACTGTGGACATCGAGGTTTTCGCAGTACAACGAAGACAGTTCTACCAACGTGCACAGTTATGCATGCAAGCAGCACTGTTAATATTTTTTTTTTACTCTTATTGTATTCTAAAATCATTTTTAAACCACTTAAGAACGAATGACTTTCCTATTCCTACTGAAGTAGGGTTTAACAGTGTCCTCATAGAGGTTCTTGTACTATCAATATGTGACGAGTAGGTATTTATATTTATATAGATGGACAGAGACTCCATCACGAGTATTGGTGTGGTGGCTGGGGCAGTGTATTAAAGCGTTATCGGTGTTGCTTGTTATTCATTTTTGGCGTTTTATTTTCACATTGTCATGTGTCTTTCTTTTTTTTTTTCATGATTACAACAGTCAGAGAATTCCTGCTGTTCTTTAAGTTACGATTAAGCATTTGGTCTTATGTGATGAGAAACTTTCTTAATCTGGGATTTTTAGTGCTGGTAAACCCTAAAGGTAGCCGCCAGCATTTTGATGTTACTGACCAGACTCACCTGGGACTGGCTGTGTTGGTAGAGTTGGGAGATAGCTGAAGTTGATTACAAACTACAGCGTGTGCCTGGTATTCAGATTTCCGGGTCATATGATGGTCCAGTTTTTGTTCTTCTCTATGCTTAATTTAGGTTACAGGGAGATGTCTAATTGCTTTTTAACGCATGCTGTAGGCTGTCCACAGGGAGACAAGCTTGTAGATTTAAAAAAACAAAACAAAAAAACCCTCCCAACATTACATGTACTACTAAAAAAATAATTTAATTCAGTGGATCTAATGAAGCCAGTACAGCTTAGTATTGGTCTGAAATACTTTAATCATTTTAATTTATAGATTTGTCTTTTAATGGGTTGCAATTAAAAGAATTCCTCCCCTTAAAGGGGGTGTTTAAAGCGATATAAGTTTAAAACTAACCTGACGACGACCTGTTTGGTGGATTTTTGATTTTAATTCCAAGAAAGGAATTTGTGATGCATGACGCCATCATGGTGATCAAACTGTGCGATGGCTTTTGATTTACTTTCTAGTAAGTTGCATTTAATGAATGCTTCTGCATTTAGTAAATGGACAAAATCTATCATTCTTGGTTAATTATTTAAATATTTACCTTTAAATCAATCAGGCTTGAATAGTAATTTATTAACATGATGTGGTGTGTGGTGATGTAGAATTTATAAGAGCAAAATGTGTTTTTAAAAAGGGCTTGTGGTAACATTCAGCAGACAGATCAGCGAAATTATTAGTTTCCAGTAAGCATCGTACATTTTTCCCTCCTGTTCTTTGTTAATTTTAATGCTGCATAAATGTGGTAAACCTGAAATGAGGTTACCAGTTAAGTAGGTGGTGAAGCATTAGTCATGTAAAGATGTCTGTTTTCAGGAGGAACGTTGACATGTGCTTGTGTTTTCCTCCCTCTTTCCCACAGTGCTGCATTACCAGTAACGAGTCATTTCCTTGTTTACATTACCAGTTCCCTTTGGTACATTTCACTCCTGCTCGTTTGATCCGCGTTCTGCCCCAGATAAATATTTGTTTGTGTTTTTAAGAACAAAGGATTACACCCTGCAGCACCGCGGTGCGCTCGTCTGCCTTACAGGCTTACGATTAATTTGGTCATCCGTGTGTTTACCCGAGAAAGTACTGGAATCTGTTTGTACGATGTAGTGCAAGAAATAACTGAATTTTTGATGCAATGCAAACTTATTTCCTGTATTGGGAGTATCTGCAGAGTTGCATCAAACTATGCAACACTTCTCCTTTTTTGGCTACTAAGAATTTCTGACAGTGTTTTTAGAGAAACATAAAAAGAGAGTCTAAAATGTTTGTCCTAAATGTGTCATGACACGTTTAAGACAAATTTGAGTCGGGAAAGCAAATATAGAAAGGAATTTTTCTTTCATTTCCTTGTTGTTACTCACACAAATGAACACGCAGATGTTAATAATGTTGCGTTATAACACATTTGTGAACTGGGCATGTTGGGTTTTTTTGTTTCATCTGCAATTTTTGTTGCTATTCCTCAGTATTTTTTAAATATTTTTAAATACTACAATGTTTATGGTGTGCTGTGGGGTGAAGGGATGTCTTCATCAATGTACTGGTACCTGCAATCAGCCAAGAAATGTTTGCAAAGCAAATAAAACATAATCATAAATTATGTGATCATTAATCTGATAATTTGTCTGCACTTGTGTAGTGTCGGTAAGGAATTGTCATATATGTTATATAGTGTAGTTATAATGGATGTTTACAAGTCATTCTCCTAGTCCAGTGACGATGACATGTCATTAAGTCTGTTTTGAAACTCAGCTCAGTGAGCTTGCTAATCCTAATGGAAAGAAAAAACAAACCCATAATGTCAAGTCCTTCTATGGTATCCGTGGAGACTCGCTCAGTATCCGCTTCCTGTCCGCTGCATGCGACATAAGCAGCTTAGAGTAACACAAGTTCAAAATATGCTGTTTTTGTGAAGAGGGTCTGCTCTCCAGGAAGGAAAAATGTTTTTCACAGGTCATTATTAGGACTCAAAGCAATGTTAAAAGCTGTTTCTTCTGCTTTCCTACTTGCCTGTCTTGCTTTAAGTGACAGCAGTTGCATTCAAGAGATGTAAATCTTGGTGTGCTGCTCCAAGAAAAATGATCAAGATGGTGATATGAAAGAGCTACAGAGGATATTTACTCAGGTAAAAAATGGCAATATATATATATATATATATTTTTTTTAAATATTTGTGTTTATTTGCATTTAAAAGGGGACTTATGCTTCTTTATATCCTGTCATATACGCTCTTTGGTACAAATCTTCAGCTGTCAGTCACATGTCATAAACTTAATGCATTTACACATGGTCATAACTGCTGATGTTCAAACTGAAAATCAAAATGTGGAAGAAATTAGATTTAGGTGACTCTGAGTATGACGTAGCTGTTGGCGCCAGACAGGCTGGTCTGAGTGCTGATGTACTGGGGTTTTTCCCAAAGAAAGAATGGCATGAAAATGAGAAAATATCCAGTGAGCAGCAGTTCTCTGGGTGAAAATGTTTTGTTGATACCAGAGGTCAGAGGAGAATGACCAGACCGCTCTGAGCTGATAGGAAGGAAACTGTAACTCAAACACTCCCTACAACCAAGGTATGCAGAAGAGGATAGTGGAAGGCACGGGGACCTTGAAGCTGGGCTACATCAGCAGAAGACCACACCAGGTGGCACGCCTGGCAACTGAAAACAGGAAACTGAGGCTACAATTCACATGGGCTCACCAAAATAGGACAATAGAAGATTAGAAAAACGTTGCTTCGTCCAATAAGGCTCCACTTCTGCTGTGACGCATGAGTGGTAGGGTGAAAATTTGGCACAAACAGCATGAAAGCATGGATTCATCCTGCCTTGTGTTGACAGATCAGATGACTGGTGGTGGTGAATATTTTCCTACAACAGCCCACCGCTGACGATCTCCAACCTTATCACCGGCATACCAGTCTTCTAATGCCTGGGTCCAACACCTTATATCATCTCAAACAATAAGTTCACTATACTTGAATGGGCTATATAGTCACCACATCTCAATCCAATAGAGCACCTTTAGGATGCGGTGGAACAGGAGATATGGATGTATGGCCGCAAATCTCTGAGGAAGAATTGCATTAACTTGTTGAATCTATGGCAGGAGGAATGAAAGCTGTTTTGAAGGTAAGAATTCCTACCCAGTGCCCAGTAAGTGTATTTGCAGTGTTACACTGGTGGATGCTCATACTAAAGATGACCAGTTTCAAGTTAAAAAAAACCCTCAGTGTATGTACAAGTAATTTCTGTAAGCCAAGCAGTTTTTTTGCATGTATTGATGATACCCCTAATGTCGTCATCAGTGCACAAAGCTGGCTCTTAACAGAGGAGCCGACCTACCTGCTGTTCAGGCCTTTTGTTTGCAAGTGGTAGCCAGTCAGAAGGAAAAAGTATATGTATAGATGGATCCATGTATGTATGGATAAGGAAAAGTTAAAACCTCCCTAAAAAGCCTATTTAGGTGATTCAGAATTCTGCAGCAAGAGAGCTGACAGGGGTAAGAAAGAGAGAGCACATTTTTCCCACACTGGCTTCTTGTCATTGGCTCCCTGTTAAATCCAGAATCAAATATGAAATCCTTCACCTCACTTTAATCAGGCCCTCATGGTACCATATCACTGCAATAGAGCACTTTGTTCTGCTGGTTTACTTGTGGTTCCTAGAGTATTTCAAAGTAGAATGGGAGGCAGAGCCTTCAGTTTTCAAGCCCCTCTTCTGTGGAACCAGCTTCCAGTGTGGATTCTGGAGACAGACACACTCTCTACTCTTAAGATTAGGCTTAAAACTTTCCTTTTTGAAGGTTATAGCGAAGGCTGGATCAGGTGACCCTGAACCCTCCCGCAGTTATGCCACAATAGGAAGCATAACTACACTAGGCTACTAAGGGGTTTCACATTGAGTGCTTCTTCACCACTCACCTTTCACTATATCTTTATACACCACTCTGCATTTATTAATTAATCTCTTGCTCTCTTCCACAATGTGTCTTTTATTTTTTTGCCCTCAACCCCAAACAGTTGTGGTGGATGACCACCCCTTCCTGAGCTTAGTTCTACTGAATGTGTCTTCCTGTTAAAGTGGAGTTTTTCCTTCCCACAGTCGCCAAGTGCTTGCTCAAAGAGGGGATTGTCTGATTGTAGGGTCTTATAATATAAAGCACCCTGTTGATGCTATTTGGCAATATAAACTGAATTGTACTCTATCAGGGTCCAAGAATAGAAAACTGATCATGGAATTTATGATCAAAGATTCGATTGAATACTTAAATATATGTAATAGCAACTCTATTTTCAGATTAGAAAACCCATTTTTCTAACTTCAAAAACGTGTAATTCAAAGTTTTAAATATTTACATTAGTAGAGTTAAGTAGAATGAGACATTAACATGTAAGCAGTTATGGGCTGATGAGGTTGAGCGGGTCATCTGCTTATTAGAAGGTTACTTTGGTCAGATACTGAGGTCCCAATTACTGGAAACACGTCAGAGTGTGCCAGCTAAAAAGTGATCGAAACCATGAAGTAAAGAAGTCAGAGAGGAAAAGCACTGTAAGTACCAGTCCATTTAACATTTTAATGTTTTTCACCTACCTTACACTTACACATGTAAAATAGTTATCTAAGTGACTTCAGAGCTAGAATTAAAATGACAATATTTCAGTTTAGGTTTTTGTGTGGAATAGTTTAAAATTGTCCACGTAGTTCAGTACATTTCTGATGACAAAAAAAACAAAACAAAAACAAACAAAAACCAAACAAGTCAGAGTATGTTAAATATCCATTTAACAAACTGCTTCAGTCAAGGATTTTATTGTAAATTTACACAGTTCTTAAACTGAAAGTAAAACAATGATGACTTCAGCCAAATCTTCTTCAATAAATACATAATGAGGATATTTTTTGGCATGGTGTAAGAAGGATGTAAGAGCCACACTGTCAAATAGCACAATACTGCTTCACCTGGTTGGAGTAACTGTCTGTAGTTTATTTACACAGCACCATCTAGTGGTAACCATTGAAATGTATCTCACAACCTCCCTTTACAGGACAGTGTTTCAGTTCAAACAACTTCACAGGCTTCAGTAAGACAGCAAAGACTGCCTGGCTCCTGGATAACAGGAACCTTCACGCAGACTGACTGAGTGACATAAAGGCTTCTGAAATGTTTCTTTCATGGCAGAAAAGAAGAGCACAAGTGACTTCAAAAGTACTTTATAAAACAAAAGTAAAGGTTAAAAAAGAAAAAAGAAAAAAAAAGAAAAGAGGCTAAAGTGGTGAGGGAGTTGGCCGTGAGCAGAGCTACGGGGGGAAAAAGTGCACAGGTGATGTGATGTGGAGGTGAATGTGGCGAGGATGAGTGTCATTGGACCGAGCGTCACAGGCTCTGGCAGCACTGGAGTTTGTTGCCCTTCTGCCCGTCAGTGGTTGGCGGGACACTTATATCTACGACATTGTTGCCTGGAGACTCGTCGTGCGCAGATCTGTCTGCTATCTGCTTCTGTGACACGATGCGGTAGATTTCTGCAGACACATATTAGAAATGGAGAGAAAAAAAAATTACACTTTTGCAATGTTCATCATTTAAATTTTAATGTTCTTATTTATTTAACTAGCTGTGCAGATTAAATATAAAAAGGTACTATCAGCTGCTCGTGCATTTCCCAGAGTCACCGCCACATGTTTTGATCTGGCACAGATTTTTATGCCAGATGCCCTTCCTGATGCAACCCTCCCATTTATCCGGGAAACAGCCCAAGGAATACACTAGTTTGTCACCCTGAGGTGGGGTTTGTTTCTCTCTCAGTCCTCTATTTTTAACCAGGGGGTGTAAAGAATGTTAAATGTGTTATTAAATAAAACTCCAAAAGTTGAATCTGTTCATCTGGACGTAGCGTTTTGTGGGAGAAACGTTTCGTCACTCATCCAAGTGACTTCTTCAGTCTCAGCCGACTGCAGGTTTCCCCAAACCTTATAAATAAATGTTTTATTAAATAAAACATTTAAGTTGCATGTAAGTTAGATTTACTGATCAAACTATTCTAAAAATGAGGACATTTAAAATTTACCAAATTAAAGTAAACATTAATTATAACCCATGCCTAAATCCCCAGAATTAATACATGTTAAAGTGTGTACAGTAGTTATATAAATGTAATGTATTTTTTTCTGCTTCTATTGGCATGCAACTAACATACATTACTGTCGGGAAAAGTCTTGATTCGCCATCATTATTTTACATTTTACTAGGAAACTGACAGCACAGTCTTCAGGAATAGTTCTCCAGGCTTCCTGGAGGACATTTAAAGCTTTTCTTTAGATAATGGATGTCTTTTTTTCCCATTCCCTGACAAGATGATCACACACTCTTTCAATAATGTTGAGGTCTGGGCTCTCAGGAGGCCAATCTATGACTTACAGCATTCTGTTATGTGTTTTTCTTCTCAGGTATGCCTTTACTGGATTGGCAGTGTGTTTGGGATCACTGACAAATGAAGCCATTGCTCAGATTCGGCTCATTCAAAATCTAACCGTTCTTTTCTGTATTCATAATTTCATTAATTTTGACAAGACCTCCAACACCACTAGCTGAAATGCAGCTCCAAATCATGACAGAGCCTCCACCATGTTTTACAGATGGTTGTAGACACTCACTGTTGTCAAATTAATGATAATATAAACCAAAAATTTTCAAATTAGGATTAATCACTCCATCAGGCCTGTTGGCATTATTTTTCAGTCCCATTCTTGTGTAACTTGGCAAACACCAGCCTTTTCTCTCTATTTATTTGCCCTTAAGAACAGCTTCTTGACAGCCATGACTTTCAGATACTGATAGACGTGCCACTTCTTATTTTGTCCTTCATTTGTCCAGTTTCCCCCTGCTACGCCAACTTTTCAGATAAAGCTCATTGAGAATCACCTTGTTGATGCAAAACGCTACCATTGGCTTGAGTTGGGTGGCTTTTTTATGCTTGAATGATTCATAAGTCAGTGTTAAGTGGCTTAACAAACAAACAAACAAACAAAAATTCTCTGAAAAGGTACAAGCTTAGGTAAAAGGGCTGCACTGAAAATGAGTGAAATAGCAGTCAATGCCCAGAAAAACCTTGAAAGACCTTCAGAAAGTCTGGCTCACTGGAATGAAAATATAAAGAAATGAGGAATGGATCAAGACCTTTGTGCAGTATTGTAGATCCAATATCCTGAACAGCCCACTGAATAAATGAATAACATGCTTTTACTCAATTAGGTTAAATGCTTGAATGCACGGTGCATGCAATTAACAATTTTTTTAATTCACTGCATTTACAGCAGTCAAATAATCAATTGTTCAGAAAAAAAGCACACTGGGAAGCTATAACATAAAGTGCATCTACATGTCATCATTCAGATGTTAACATGTATACTACTGCACATACAATGACTGGAACATTCAAGTTGTAAAAAAGTCCTTCACTAAAAATGAAACTAACTTACTAACCTTAAAAATCACGGTCAAAATATTGAGCATAACATGACTTATTTTAACGATTGTTAATGTATTTACGCATACTTGTTTATCATCAACATATTCAACTAATAACAGACTTTGGGGACATCAAAAATCATTTCACAGTGACAAAATCTATACTGAAACATTTGATGAAATTACATGAACTGGTCACTACCAGTATTATGACTTTGGTACATGCCTGTTATCAAATTTCAAAATAAACATTCTGTGTGCATTCCTACCTGTTAAAATGTTCTTGAATGCCTCCTCTACATTCGTGGAGTCCAATGCTGACGTCTCAATAAATGAGAGTGTGTTCTTTTCTAATGCGAGAAGAGACGTTGGACACTTGAGATATGCACAAAATCACACTGAGCGCAGACTGTTTGGCATAATTGTGTCTCAGTGCGATTTACCTGCGAATGCTCGGGCCTCATCAGTGGGCACGGCCCTGAGGTGTCGGAGGTCGCTCTTGTTTCCAACCAGCATTATGACAATGTTGTTATCAGCGTGGTCCCTCAGCTCCTTCAACCAGCGTTCAACGTTCTCATATGTCAGGTGCTTTGCGATATCGTAGACTAGGAGAGCTCCGACCGCACCGCGATAATACCTAAGTGAACCATAAACGGAACGATTAATGTCAATACAGCATGATCGTGGAAGCTAGTTTAGACAAACTGAAAATACTCACGCTGAGGTGATGGCTCTGTAGCGCTCCTGCCCAGCTGTGTCCCAGATTTGAGCCTTTATCGTTTTGCCGTCCACCTGAATGCTTCGGGTGGCGAATTCCACCCCGATGGTGCTCTTGCTCTCCAGGTTGAACTCATTTCTTGTGAAACGGGACAGCAGGTTACTTTTCCCTACTCCAGAGTCTCCGATTAGTACAACTAGAAGCAATACAAAAATTACATTTAGATTTTAAAAGAACAGCACTCAAGGAACTTGTATTTTTAATCGTGTCCCATAGGTGAATCTGTGATCAGTGGCTGGATTTCTACTTTGTTTTTACACTTAATTTAAACAGACTAATTTTTAGCTGCAGAATTACAGATTTTACTACAGAATTTACAGCCATGCTGAAAGTGCTGAACTGTTGCTTTCTATCTCTAGCTATCAGACTTCGCCCTTTTGGGAATGAGGCAGGAAGAAGTTGCCAATAGCCTACTCTATGGAAATCTGACTCATCAGTTTCTCAAGGCCTCTTATTGCTGTGTCGTAACTAGTCATCAGTATCTTACAATCAGTATCCAACGGCTTCTCTAGACCGCCTTACTTTGATTTGATATTTTTAAGAGATAGCTACTTGGCCATTCATAGTGTTTCATCTCAGGTTAGTATCACAAGGGAGGAAATAAGGATGCCACCTATTGTGGTCCCATCTGACAGTGAAACCCAATCAACATAACTGTAATCCCAGGAGCAAATGGATCATATGATCAGGGACTTGGTATTTGTTTGGTATGAAAATACGCTGGCTTTTGTTGTTTGGAAAATACCTGGGAGCAAAACAAGGCTCTACTGGAGTTTCCTCCTCTTTGCTTTCACTGGGAGCGAGTTTCCTCCCTCAGGCTCCAGTTTGGGGGGTTTTTTGGACCACAAAGAGGAATCCTGTTTTCTTAATAATTTCATCTGACTTTAGGACGCAGTCTAAAGAAAGCAGACCATTGCTGGAGCCCCTGCTTAAACAGCAGACGTCTACGTGTGGCCACCACAAAGGAAAACTTCTCTTCCATGCCAGTAAAGTTTAATTAATGCAGAAGTAATGGCTCCATCCGTCTGACTAGCCACTAGCTTGCAGCGCCACACGCCCTACTTTCTAGAAAAGCCCAAACTGCTAGCTGTAAACCTCGGTACAAAAGAAACAACACCGCACCTAAAGTAACGGCAAATATGGGATTAATTAGAGGAAGCGACGCTTCAATTGTAAAAAAATAAAAATAAAATGTAAAAAAAAAAAAAAAAAAAAAAAAAGGGGGGGATCTCGGGTTAGCTACAGTTAGCTGCCACCACCAGCTGATTTTCTACCCGGCGGTACCGCAGCTAGCATGCTAACTGACGCTGAACCCGTCCAGAAGCGGCAGCGGTTCCGCTTACCTTTAAACAAGAAGTCGTATTCATCGTCCCTGTTCCCCATTGTTTGATACTATCACCCTGCTTTTTGAGATTGCGGTGATGAGAGTAGGTAGGTTTCCCTGCCCAAACCAGGGTGGTGCGCCAAGATGACGAGAGACAATGTGCACGGAGCGGAGCCGCTGACACGGTCACGTGACTGCCCGCTACGCAGTTGCACGTACAGAGAGAAGGAGGCGATGCGGTTAGTGCTGGGAAAAGTCTCCCTATGGATACTTTATATTCATTTACCTTCTTATTATAATTCGACTTATAATGTTTTGTGTTTTTAAGGTTATAAATTATGTCATAGTTTTCGATGTTTCTGACGTTTTAATTTACAGACATCTGAAAATGAAAGTTTCCCGGCAGAAAAACTAAGTACATCCTTACCGCTTCCATAGGAATAAAGAGGGTAAGTAACAGGCAGGTGCTGGTAATCAAATGCAACAAGTCCTTCATTGTACAGACAGATTATTCACAAATGGAAAACATTCAAGACAGCTGCCAGCAAATTCACCCTTAAGTTACATGTTAAAGTTCATGACTGTACAAATAGAAAACAGCAAGAATGGCTTGTTTGGAAAGGAAGGAGTAACCCTCCTCTTACCAGAAATAACTGCCATTACAGCTTATCTGCACCTGAACAAACCACAAGACTTCTGGAACAAAGTGGAGATATTTCACCATGCACAATGAAAACAAAACACAGCAAATCAGGAAAAAACGCCTCATACCATAACTGTCAAACATGGTGTATGAGGGGTGATGATTTAGGTTTGTTTTGCAGCCACTGGGACCTGGACACATTACAGAAAATGAGTCGACCATGTACTCTCTGTATACCAAAGTATTTTGGAGGCCACTTGTCTGACAGCTAGATGTTGGCTCATGCAATAAGAAAACAATCAAGGTGTTGTAATGGTCCAAAGTCCAGACCTGAACCCGACTGAAGTGCTGTCTCAAAAGCCTTAGGACAGCTGTGCATATACAAATGCAAACGAATAAGAGGGGGCCAGAATTCTTCCAAAATAATTTGAGCAACTGATAAAGTCACACAGACAACAAGTTATTGCTGTTAAAGGTGATTCCACATTTAGCAAGTTACTGATTATGGGATGTGCACAGTTTTTCACAGGACTGCAGAGAGTCCCTTGAAGACTAAAAAAAGAGTCACATACAAGTATTTTATTTGTGGTGCTTTAGTTTTCCATCCAAGCAAGGAAAAAGAAAAATGGAAAAACACATAATACTGATGATGAAACTGACAAAGTTGGCAGCATTGCTTTCTCCAGCTGCACTGTGCTGAGAAATGGTTAAACAGTTTTGTATATTAAAAAACGTGTAGTGTGTTTATTTTAAGGATCCAACAATTTAAAAAAATGGCAGAACAAAGGATATAAACTGCTGCCCATGTTACAGTCTGTGGACGTCAGGCCAATCAAGCTGTACAATAGTGGCCAAATGTTTTGGCACTACCAAAAATAAACTTATATGTATTTGTTAAATAAAATCTTTGAAACTTTTAATGTCCTTGTGATTTTTCTTCACTGTATCATAGAAACATCTTTGTGTAACTGCCAAAACTTTTGACAACTGTAGGACAACAAAGCAACACCAGGGGACAGCAATGCTTTGGCCTGAACCAGCGCCCTATTTACAACTAATCTCACAAATCGATATCATCTATCGAAAATCTTTTTTGGAACAGTGGTCAAATGTAGAAAAGGCCCAAAGGAGCTAAAGAAAGAAAAGAAAGGAAACACTGGCAAGATGTTTAAATCTCATCAGATCTTGCAGTGGTGATATTTATGCAGTGCTCACCCTCAACAAATGCATAAACTAATAAACTTACACTAAAGAGTTTAACCTATACCCTTCTCTTGTCAAATGAATGTAGAATAAGCTGTGCAGCCACTTACCAGAGATCAGAGAGATTTGCAGTGTGGGTGAGGACTCTTGGGCACACTCCCTGTTGTTTCTTTTTTGGGGGGGTTCAGCCTTTGTGTCCATCATCATCATCTAAACACCTTTCTGAACACAAGAATTCATAATCAACCACCTCTAAACAGTGATTCATGCTAAATGTGGTTCAAAAAAAACAGAACTAAAGGAACTCAAGTGGAGAGCTGTGGATTTGCAAATTTTAAAGACTTTGCAAAATTTATTCATGTTGAAATGATGTGGATTCAGGCTTTGGTACCTAGTTAAAAACCAAAACACAAAAATCACATAAGAGGAGCAGAGTTAAATGCCAGCTGGTTTATTGAGCTTGCAAGTTCAACAAATATCAAGAAGAAACCAAAAAAGCTCCCCTAGGGTGTTCGCTGTAAACACATGCAGATCAAGAGCCAGCAAAGACAAACAATAACCCAGACCCTTGGGGGACTTCGGGGCCCTTTTTATTGACGAGATGTCATCGAAACCTCCACCTTTTGTTTATCTTAATAAATAAATCGAATACATTTTCAGATTTATTCAATCCCCATCTTACACTGTATGTTATTCCCCAACTGTGTCAGAATCTTTTCCTTAAAAATTTCCTGTTAGTTGTGTTTATTCATGTCTTACTTTGATCAACATGTCAATTTACATCTCTTTGGTCCTTCATGACATTTGACACTTGTGTTACATCACTGTCTGGGCACTCCTCCCAGACCTTATGATCTGTTCTCATTATGGCTATTTTGACAGGTCTGTGCTGCGGTAGATACGCAATGATGATTGTTTTACTCGCTTTATAGTAGGGGGTAGTCCATCCCATTTGGCAGTTCTATGACTTTGAAACTCCTGTTGCAATGCCAGGAGTAGACTGTAAATCTCACCCTTTGGAGTTTGTACCACTTCAGCTCGTACAGCTAAAATAATGACCAGGTGCATCTTCAAATGGTCCTGATTCTACCAAATGTAAGGCACAAACCTGTAAAGGTTACCCATTATTCTAAATTTGGGTTAAAAAAACAAACAAACAAACATTTGTTGGTACCGGTACCAAAGACCTCCCATCCCAAGGACCTCAGCAGCTACAGGCCGGTAGCCCTGACATCCCATCTGATGAAGACCCTCGAGAGGTTGGTTCTAAACCATCTGCGCCCCCTGGTGAGGTCTTCATTGGATCCGCTGCAGTTTGCTTACCAGCCTGGCACTGGGGTGGAGGACGCCATCATCTACCTCCTGCACCGAGCTCTGACTCACCTGGAGAAGCCTGGAAGCACTGTGAGGATCATGTTCTTTGATTTCTCCAGTGCTTTCAACACCATCCAGCCACGACTTCTGAGAGACAAGCTGGAGCTATCGGGAGTGGACCACCATATGTCCCAGTGGATACTGGACTACCTCAGAGAACGTCTACAGTATGTGAGTTCACAGGGCTGTGTCTCTGACACGCTGGTCTGCAGTACGGGGGCCCCACAACTGTGCTGGCACCGTTCCTCTTCACCCTCTACACTGCAGACTTCTCCATCAACTCCCCACGCTGCCACCTACAGAAGTTCTCTGATGACTCTGCCATAGTCGGCCTCATCACAGGTGAGGACGACTCAGAGTACAGACAGTGGACTCTAGACTTTGTAGACTGGTGTCAGCAGAACCACCTGCTGATCAACGCCGGGAAAACCAAGGAGTTGGTGGTAGACTTCCGGAGACGCAGACCCACCACACTGACACCGGTGAACATCCAGGGAGTGGACATTGAGATAGTGGACTCTTATAGGTACCTGGGTGTTCACCTGAATAATAAACTGGACTGGAGCCACAACACTGATGCTCTTTACAGGAAGGGTCAGAGCAGACTCTACCTGCTGAGGCGGCTGGGGTCATTTGGAGTACAGGGAGCGCTTTTAAAGACCTTCTATGACTCTGTGGTGGCATCTGTCATTTTTTACAGTGTGATATGTTGGAGCAGCAGTTTATCGGCAGCTGAGAGGAAGAGGTTGGATAAACTCATTAGGAAGGCCAGCTCTGTTCTGGGATGCACCCTGGACCCAGTGCAGGTGGTGGGAGACAGAAGGACTCTGGCCAAAATAACATCTCTGATGGACAGAGTCTCCCACCCCATGCATGGAAATGTTGCTGAACTGCAGAGCTCCTTCAGTGACAGACTGCTGCATCCTAGATGCATGAAGGAGCGTTTCCGCAGGTCCTTCCTCCCTGCAGCTGTCAGACTGTACAATCAGAACTGCTCCCAACAAACATAGATGTTTACATCAGCACTGTAACTGCAATAAGTTAATTAACCGATTCGCACTACAACCTGGTTTGCCTCTTATCTGTAGTTATTTATATTTAATTTAATAACTGTACAGTACTCTCTGTATATAGTAACCATTGTCCTTAATGTAAATATGTAAGAAAAATTGTGTATGTTTGTGTTCTGTGTCCTGTGTACTGTTTGTTTGTATATGTGTCTTTTTGGCTGCTGTTACAACCAAATTTCCCCTTGTGGGACAATTAAAGGATTATTCTATTCTATTCTATTCTATTCTATTCTATTCTATTTCACAGTATATATGTGATTTTTTTTTAAAAATACCCCACAGATCCACTGGGTGGTGGATATTCAGGTGGATATTTAGGTAACTGTAATATCTGTTTCTGTCTTTTTGCCTCACACACTTTAGGGCTTAGGCAATGTCAACAGACTGGGACAGATGACTTCACTAATAATGCGCTCTGAAAAGTGTGCTTCCGTGACAGATGGGCTGTAAATGACGATTTAAACTTGAAAACATTCGTGCATCCTTGCGGGTAATCGTCTTCACTAAGAAACCGGAAACTACACCGTAACCTTCCAGGTAACATGATGTACACCTTCAAAGAAATGTAACTATGCGTCAGGTCGAGGCAGACCTCGGGGACTTGAATGCCGTGGAAGTTATCCGCGTGCTTCACTCAGTTCGCCTGAATCAAGATGGCACAGCGACATATTTCGCTGCTGCTCTCTGTTCAAAGGCTAAAAGTAAATCAAAGCCATTCCCCTTACAGTTCAGAAAAAAGGGGAAAACATATTTAAACGGAAACAGTTGCATTTTCTTCTCTGAAAAGGACTAAAAGAAATACTATTTAACATCTTGTTTCTGTAGAAATTGAGAGCTTATGATTTCAGATTTCAGAATGGAGGCTGGCTTTATATGTAGCGTTAAATGTAGAGCAAAAGTTTTCTTTTTTTTTCTTTTTTCTTTTTACAAATCAATAATATATTTTCACCTAACAAACATATATTAAAGGTAAAAATTAATTTTACATAGCTTAATGTTTCTTGATTTACAGTAACTCAGTACTATTTTTAACAGTAATGTTGAATTTTGTTTTTCACTGTAATGTTCACGGACATTTTTTTTACAGTGTATGAGCCCTGCGTAATTGAACCTTAGACTGGATTGTTGATGTTAAACTATAATGGCTAAGAGTGAGTTACTATGTAAAGATCAAAGATCACACATTCACAGAGTAAACACTGCTAAGGTAACTTCAAGGCCCACCCTTACACCACCCTTAACGTAAATTCGGGAAGTGCTATTTATTTTTATTTTTTTCCTGCATTACTTTGTGTTGTGTGTTTGCACAGTTATTTCAACAGGAGGAACAGCCCTAAAAATCGACAAAAACATGTTTTTGTTGGTGGCGCTCGCATCTGAAAATGTGACTTCGTGTCCTCAGTTCATTTTGTAGCAACAGAAGAAAAAAAACCCACGATTATTACTACATGATCTTTCATGCAACACTGAGCTCAGCAATGTTCTCATGGAATCAGATTACCAAAACACTTTGACAAGATTGAGAATAAAGTACAAGTTGATGGTTAATCTCAGGACCTGTTTCATGCTATCTGATCAAACCTGTGCTATTTTTACTAAAAACGTGATGATATCAAGTTAAGGCTCCTGATTAACCGAAAGATTAGGCGTGATACGTCAAGATGACACCTTGACGTATCCCGCCATTGTTTCACTGCCTGTACCTTGGTAGTGGTGCACCCTGAACAGGTCGCCAGTTCGAGGCAGGGCTAACGAGGGCTAAAGAGAGACAGTCAAAATATTCGCACTTCATTTACACCTATGGGCAATTTAGACTCACCAATTAACCTGACGCCCTTAAGCGCATGCCTTTGTCCTGTGGAAGCCGGCATACCTGGAAAAAACCAACGCAAATTTACGCAGTGTGCAATTTCTTGGTTACTATTACTACTACTAAACCTAAACTAAGGCCAACTAAACTGAAAACAGATAGTCTACTTAGAAATCTAAACTAAAATAAAAATATAGAGTAAGAAAAATAAGTGTGGTTTTAGTCTTTGCCAGTTTCGTCAGGTTATGTCAACACAACCTGCCCGGTGAGTTTTGGTGCAAATGTTTAATCAGAGTGCCCCAGATGACTAACCTTCATATTATAACTATTTAAAAAGACGTAATCCTCAAACAATGAAGACTAAATTGAAATTAGCAAACAGACTCTGGACTGAGCCCATTTAAAACCAAATAAAAATAATTATGATAAGAAAATCTGAAACAACTGTGCTTCAAAGCAGTGAATAATCTACAAACAAACTGTATTCAGAAGTTTGAAATAAGCTATGAATTTAGGTCAGAGATTTTCTAAAAGCAGGTGTCTGGACAGAAATATGGAAACTGTATACCTGTGAAACAGGTAAACAGGTGAAATGGTTCTGGAGCAGACTTGTGAATGAGTAGCTGACTATTCAAAGTTAATGAAAATGTATTTAAAAAAAATTAAAAAATGAAGTGGTAAACACACTGTACACATGTACTAGTTATCGCAGGGTGGCCATTGATGATGGCAGGTTTAAAAAGCTAACGCTCCAGCTCAACAGCTTTATGGTTTATAATTTGCGTTGTTTCCATTTAATGACCTGTGAATTATTTACTGTAAATAATGATTTACAGTAAATAATGACTGAAGAACATACAGGCTCTTATGAGCATTGTGCTTTAGTTTTTTTTTTTTTTTTTTTGAAGTTCATTAAGGTGTAAATACCAGGCGCTGGAATTTGTTCCAAGGTGGTTTCCATCCTCAAGAAACACCCAGCCACTTCGCTCTTTGACCAATCATTGGTCGAGGGCGTGGCCCAAGGACTGAGTTGTTTTATAGTCAGGCAGCTGGGGCACTTTTCATGCATTTGTAGGGGAATTGAGTTCGTATTCACAGTATAATCTGACTTATTCTGAACAACGACACTTGCTGTGATGGCAAAGCGAACAAGGCGACCGAGGGATCAGCTGCCAAACTGTTACTATGAAGGATACATGGAGAAGAGATCATTCAATGATGAGGTAAATAAGATTTTTGCTTGGTTGTTTGTGCAGATATTTGACCGTTGTATACTCACATTTACAGCAAACATGTCCTTATTTTCCATTGAGGCTTCAGGTTTTTAACTTTCAAACAGTTTAGTCAGTTTTTGAGTTTAAATGAATTTCTCATAAATGATTAAGACCTGAAGAAGCAACGTCTCTGTATTGATTGTTACTGTCCAAAAGAATTTGCTCTTATATATGAGAGAGAGAAAGCGCAAATCCTTACAACTGAAAAGTGCAAAAAAGTGACCACTTTTGTTTGAAATATTGTCAAGTTCGTTTCCTTATTGTAAAGCAATCAATTAGTCTGAAATAGGTTTTCTGTTGGTTTTGTGTGTGTGTGTGTGTGTGTGTGTGTGTGTGTGGTAACAACAGAGGAATATGAATGACTGACCTGCCAACCATGTGCAGAACATGCCATTAATGTTCCTAACAACTGCCAACTGTTAAATATTTTTTATTTACTTATTCATTTTAATGTCAGGATCATTTAGTGACTTCAAAGAGGACTTCTATGCTTTTTTGGGCAATATTTCATTTTATTTGTAGTTTTGTAGTTTTTTTGTCCTGCACAAGCCCGTGCTTTATATAAACTGTACTTCAGTGTAATACTTTTACTTAGTCTTTACAAGGTTATGCTTAAAATGATAAAACGGCACTGCATTGGCACAGTTACTGCTCGGTTACCCTTTAAAACAGATTTAGGTAAAAGACCTAGATAGAAAAAGCCCGGTGAAGAGCTGTTTACTGTGGTAGAGAAGCTCCTCGTCATTTTCACATCTTTTTCTGCCTGTCAGACTGGTTTGACTTCTTTACTGCTTTTGTTGTAATCATTTGAGAAAACCAGGAACTCACACAAGATATGAACTGGAACATCAAGCTTTAGAGATCATAAATCCCGAGGGCTGTTCTTACAAGACGCTACTGATAAGACTGTGCACATGAGACTGAAGGGCAGACCTTTATCTCACTTTATAAATTTAACACAATTTGTTTGAGCTTGGCATCGACTGCCTTAGAGATTTTGCCATCAGCCTTAATATTTGCCAGCAGGTCCCAGTGTTGGAAAATGGACAAAGAGAGCTTCATTCGGGTCTTTGCTTTGTCTGTAGACCAAAATAAAATGAAATTATACATGAAATGTGTCTGGTTTTAGTCTTTCTCAGTCTAGGCAAAACAAGTCTGGGGAGGCATTGGTGTACCCGTTGACTGAAACTGACATCTGCGTAACGTCATACAAAATCTTTGCATTCTGCATTGTTCTGTTCTGAACTTCCTACAGTGTGACAGCCACACAATAGTAAAACCTTGCATAACAGACTAAAATGCAGAGTTAACACTAAAACTGATAAAATCAGAAACAAAGAAATCAATTGAAATCAAGCTGAAATGAAAACAAAAATGTAAAAAACAAACAAACAAGCAAAATAAAAACCAATTTAAAACCATCATAACTTTGTTCATACACATACCGGGATTTGACACAGTTTACACATCAACACATTTAATTATTTCAGTGATGCAGCGGTATGATTCCCCTCAGGCCAAAGGAATCCAAACAAGCATGTAGAGCAGAGTAATTAATGTCATACACCTGTATCTGTTGCAGTTTCTTGGTTTCCTTTGCGGTAAAAATCAGTTGACTCATCAGGTCTTTCCCAGAAATGTCGTCAGCCTGGTTTTTGTTGTTGTTGTTGTTTTTTCCCTTGTTGTGTAACTTTGCTTTCTTCTTTACTTGGAAGGAAATAAATGAAATGGATAAAAGAAAACGGATGATTTTATTTTTAAAATATCTATCCACATGTCTGCATTCTTCACTTTTCTTGAGCCGTTTTTCTTTTTGTATGCAGACATCTCGGAAACTGTGGACCGCCCTTTGTGGAAACACCCTTTTTTTCTTCAATGACAAAAAGGACTGCGATGTAAGTTGTCTTAATGAAATTCAGAGATTTGAATTAATGTTTATCAGCCCCCCCCCCCCAAACCTTTCTTGATTAACCATCTGTGACTGTGTGTTTCATCAGTACATAGAGAAACTGGATCTCAGTGGATTTATCTCAGTAACAGATGAGACCAGACAGGACCGTAACTTGGATGCAGCCAGATTCAATCTCCGACTGAAAGACGGAAATATCAAATTCACTGTGAGGGAATATGTGGAATTCATGCAACTGGTCATATTTCTATCAAAGGAGGATGCTCTGTTTTTGACCTTTTCCCCCTCCTCTGTCACTTCTTTAGGTCCCAAATGCAGAAGTTCGTGAGTTTTGGAAGGGCTATATCCAAGCTGTGGCTGAGGTCTGTGGTATAAACCTTTATCTCACTTTATAGAAAAATAACAAGATGTTGATGTAACGCAGAGTATTTAAAATTATTATTATGTATTCCTGCAGCTGGCTGTGCCCACCTCTCTGAATCTGCTGCCAGGTCAGATCCACATGCTGAAAGAGGCAGTACAAAAGGAAAAGGAGAGAAAACAGAACAGCCCTCCATCTGCTGAGACCAGCTGCTCTTCTTATGTCACCCTCAAAGCAGACATGCCAGCGTTAGTATCAAAGACACTCGTGACTTTTGCACTGTTGCTGACTATTTTGATGGTGAAGAGGTGTTGCTATAACTGTAAATGCATTAACTGGTATTTAACTGAAATATCTGCATTTTCATTCTCGGAAAAAAAAAAAAGCCAGACCCGTTGGAATTTTGTTTTCTTTGGAAAGAAGTCAAGATTGACTCTAATGCCAGAAACATTCTTTGCATGTGCATTCCATTAGAATTTAATTATATACCGAGCTCAGCTGCTGATGAGTGACACATTTGTGTCATCCCTATAGCTGTTACCACAATGTCTCCCGCCTGGAGGCCGAGCTGCTTCTTGAGAGAGAAGCCAAAAGAGGAAACCTGCTGCTGAGGCCTGGAAGCGATGGGAGCTCCTTCGCTGTCAGCACCAGGCAGGACTTGGAGAGGTACACACACACATCTGACACAGATATAAACATGTGCTCACTCGTTCATATATAACACAAATAAAATACAAACTTAATTCCAAAAAAGTTGTGATGCTGCGTAAAATGCTAATTAAAACAGAATGGAGTGATTTGAAAATCTCATAAACCCATCATATTGTATATTTACAGTAGAACTCAGACAACATATTAGGAAAAATATTATTAACATTTCATCTTTTATATGTTCTATTATGAATAAAATATTGATTTATTTATTCTGTTTTTATTTAAGCTTTGCACAGCGTCCTAACATCACTGATAGCAATAACTATGCTGGTATTTTATTCAGGTTTAAAGTTTATTCATTTTTTTCTTGTAGCCCTTTGGTCAAACACTACCGCGTGATCCGAAAACACGACGGGGGCTTCATCATTGATGTGGAGCCTAAAGTGAGTATTCTGGGTTCAGTTCTACATGTGTGCCTCAAATAAATGAGCAACTGAGTAGTTTAAGAAGAATCTTTTATTCTCTATGCAGGTCTTGCCTTTTTTATTGCTTTATGCAATCTTCTGTGTGTAGCTTACACCCACATGGCAGTGACAAACAGTGCAACACACACACTGCTGCCCTTGGTAGAACTGTTTTTTTTCATGGTTTTATTGGCGATAGAGATCAAGTGTTATAAAAGCGTTATGACCTCCTGGAAAACAATAAGGTGATCAACAGTAAAGGCTGTGGTGGGAATAAAATTGTCATGGCAGCGGATGATTGTTTTAATCTGGCTGCTGTTTTCATGACTCAGCCCCGATGTGTTCTTTTTTTTATTAGTTTGCGGGTACAACGCTGGGTTCGTGCTTGAAAGTTGCATACATTTCCTTCTGCGCTCTCATGACACACCTCAGTCTGTAAAGGGAAATTCAGCAGCAGTGCTCAGTGCAATTCCTGCAAGACATTTTATCGTTGCAGCTCAATAAATGACCAAGTCAACACACACACACCCTTGTTAACTTTGTGTATTTGACTATTCTCTCTGTGCAGGTCATCTGTGACACTCTGCACGATGCGATCAGCTATTTGGTGACATCAACTGACGGAGCTTTGATTCCTCTCATTATTGAAGAACCATATGAAAAGAAATTATGTATGTACAGAACCTGATATAGTCCAATCTCTATTTGTTCTTCTGTAATAATTATTCCATGACTAATATAAGCTATGGACTTTTTTTAACAGCTTATATTTCTTCTGATAATGAAAATGGAGAAAAGAGTGTTCAGCAACCCTCTTTTCTCCAACCCAGCAACAAAGGTACTCCACCAAGCCTTCCTCCCAAACCAGGTATTTTCTATTAACACAAACTCATACATCAGCCTATTTACTCTGCTTTGTAAGCCTCTTTGTTTCGGTGCTTTGACCTCAGCAGTTGGGAGATTCCTCTTAGTGATTTAACTTTAGTTTTTCTTTAAGCTTCTTTTGGCTCTGGACTTTGAAACTAAATGCTGATTACCATTAAACTGATGTGAATGTTGTGTTTTACAGGTAGACCATAAACCAAAATTTTAAAAAAATAGGGAAAAAAATTAATCTGACAGGCATTTTTTACTACATTTGAGCTTGAATAGGATGTAATAAAAAAAATCTGCACAAAATATAATAGTAAGCAATCGTTTGAAATGAAACACCAAGAAAATCTTTGCATAATGAATTCATTTCAGACTCCTGTTACCATATTATGTTAACCTTTACCTGAACATAATATGCCGTGTTCATTGTCTGCACATTTGTGGTTTCCCAAGGTTGCTGGTCCAAATAGTACCTGTTTTTTAATCTGGTCATTTTATTTATGTTTTTTAGTAGGTGGTCCAATAATCAAAATCATCTCTTCTATTTTCCAGTCTATAGAAAAACACCATCTCCTGAACCAGAGGAATTGCCAGTGGAAGACTGCTTGTATTTGAACTGTGAGTATCACCATTGTCACATGTGCCATCAGTAAGCCCATTCATCATGAGTTGTTTGTTACATTTCACAAGCGTAAACAGGTGTGACTTCATTTTTTCCGATCACTGCTTCTAAGCAATGTCTGTGTTCAAACAGGGAATGAGGAAGAAGAAGAGACAGAAGATTCCTCAGTCAATCCGCTGCCACGTAAGTTGCTCTCGATCTCTATCTCGCTTCCTAATCTATTGGAAAATATTCACCTTGATGCTGCATGGCTAATTCCCCGCCTTGTATGTGTCTTTGTTTTAACTACAGAACCAGAAGAGAAACCCCCGAAAATTCCACTCATGCCTCCAATTCCTGTACCTCGCAAATTGCTTCCCTCCTCTGCTTCAACCTCAAAACTAGATTTGAAGGTGAAAGGCGTTACAGACCCTGATAATCAGAGTAGGTTCAATTTTAGTCTTTTACCTACCTCAGTGAAGTCTGAATGCATTTGCATTCAGATTTAATATTCTTCTGAATGGTTATTTTTACCTTTTTGTCTTGTTAAACTTTATAATCTGTTTATGTTTTAGTTGCTCGCGCAACCATATCTGAGCTGAAACTTCGGCTGGAAAAAAAAGGGAAAGTGTCAGTGACCTTTTGTGATGGGAGCCCCTGAGAGCCATCTCTATCTGTGACAATGTGGCAAAGCTGCTGTGTCAGACAGTCCCTGCAAGATGAACCGACACATGGGAGGAGAAACGAGCCATTTCCCCGCACAAATGACCTCCTCCTGCTCCGCAGTGTAGCTCGGCTCTGTCGGCAGCACAAGAGCAGCAAAGCCTCTCAGAAGATTAACGTGCTATTGATCTTTGCCTCTCTTGGACACTCATTAGCAAATTAATCGACTGTAACGAGCAGTGCACATGTCACATTATCTATACCTTTCTCTTGTACACTTTGCACATTTGCCATTGAAAGTGGCACTTTTTCCCTTTGTTCTACTGAATCACATTTATCAGTGTTTTCAGATTTCTTTGTGTTTTTCTTTCAGTTACCATAGCTACAATAGTTATATTCTGCCTTACAGGCATGATGTTCATATTTGAACTACAGTGTATTACTGCCCACCGTTTCAGTGATGCAGCCCTATGAAGAAAAAACAGAACTGCCAGATGAACTTTTTTTTCTGTAAATTTATGTATTGCATGTAGTTTAAAAAAATATATTTTTTTTTACTGAAGTAAAACTTGCTTATATCGCATCAGGCCATGTGATCAAGCAAATTCTAGTAGGTGCCATGCAGCAACAGAGGTTTTATGAAGGTCTGTGCCAGGTGTACTTTGTTTTATGTATTATTCACACAGCCAACCCTTTTTGTCTTCCTTTGTTTCTGTTTTAAGACAGACATTCATGGACCAAAGTGCTCTCACTCCTTTATTACCTCAATGACTGATACATTATAGTGGAAAATTAAACTATTTACAATAAACTCTGACATCTGTCAGCATGTGAAACAAAGTCAACAGAACTCTCGCTTCTTTAAAGCATCGCAGGCTACATTACTCAGAACACACATGTGGAGGAGAAATGTGGCAAAGCAACACAGTTAGCATGTGTGACATACAGCATGAGGTGGATGCTTCTCAGAGGTCAGGCGGTGCACAAAAACAGACTTCAGACTAAGTTTTCAGGGTTTATCGCTTTAGTTTCTCACCTGGGTGTCTCCATAAATGGCTAATCTTTATTATACGATTTATTAGCTCGAGCTACTGCCTAGCTATTTGTTATATTTAGGACTAAAGGCAGTCCACTACTCGTAATGGGAACTCTTTGCTGCAAAAGAAATAGTGCATATACAGGAACAAGCATTAGAGTGCATTTATGTGAGTATACAGTACAATCATTTGAAAAATCCTGAAGCCACGTAAGCGCTCTGACTTCACTACAAGGAGTTAAAATGAAGGAAGTTGGCTCTGACTTTCAGTCTGTATGACAGTTAACACCATCTCTGATTTTAAACTAACAAAACCTCAGCAGGAGCCAAAAGAGCCCAAAGTGTGGGTCTTGGCTATTATATGAAATGCAGTAAACACTGTTAAATGCACATGCCTTGGCAAGAAAACAACTTCAGCATCCTAAATATCTTAATTTCTTATACCTAATAGCTGCTGGCAGCGATCCACTGAATTCAGTAACTGTGTGTAGGAGCAGGTTGTTATTTGGGTTACAGACCGTATGTTGGTTGCTGGCTGGTTAGGTAATAACCGCTAACCCAAAATACTCTGACATAGTTTTAAATTGGAACAGAAAAGCTTATTAGCGTACCCGATTTTATCTTTTTGGAAATGAGCAGGAAGGCACAGGGAGAGAGAGCAGACAGGACAGAGCGTAACCCTGAACCGGCAGCTGGCTGCACGACAGTTCGGCTGACAGAAGGATGGACAGCGGCCAGCGCTAAATCAGTGCTTTAGCAGCAGTGGTGCTAAATGGATGTGCAGAGACAGGAAACCTAGCAAGCCTACACCTACTGTATCCCCAGCATTCACAACAGCCAGAGTCATACATCTGAAGAGTTCTGTCACTGAGGGAGCAGCAGACCCACCTCTTCCCACCTAATGTTTGTCTCTATGCAACACAGACACTGCATGTGGAACAGGCTAAACCGTCATACTCCAGTGATTTAACTCTTCTGCGATATGGCTTCGACCGCCATCAGGGCAGAGGAGATGATCTGCGGCGCTGACCAAGGCTGGGTGGAGGTGGGAGGAGTCCAGCTGGCTAGGTGGATGGATGGGTCTAGTTGAGGCTGGCGTTGGAGCTGCTGGTGCCGCTGTTCTTCCTCTGGCCACTTTGCACCACGCTAGGAACCTGCAGGCCCGTCACTACAGAGAAACTTCCGTTCCACACCTGCAGGGGGCAGCACATGACAGCCAGTTTATTATTTTTTTTAAAAATCAGAAGGTGGTGCAAAAGTTTTAAATAAAAATATGCTTTGAATGAATTTTTCCTCACCATGAACGCTGGGATAACTGGCTGCTGAAACTTAGTTTTAAAGGCGTGCATCAGCTGCTTAGTTTTGGCGTTGTAAAAAGACAGAATACCTGGAGAGAAACACAAAGGTAAACATCATACTTAACGGTTTATTTTATAACGGTTTGCTTTTTAGGAAATGTGTGGAAGTTAAAGTAGCCTTATTGTTGCTTCACTTTAATCCATAAATAACGCTAAACAGTCTTTTTCTTTTCTTTTGTTTTGTTCCAGTTACCAAATTGTAAAATTGTCAAGTAAAGCTATCTGAGGCATACTAAATCTTTGAGTTCACCCACTGATCTGTCTGGATCCTACCTTCATCGTAGTTGATATAGACCCCGATGCTGTTCGGGATGGGACAGTCGAGGGTTCGAGCCTTGTTGTTGTGCTTGGCTGTGAGGCTCTGCTGCAACCAGTTGTTCAGGTGGATGCACCACGACGCGCTGCTTTTCCCCAACTGGTCGAATCGGCCGAGGCTCCGCAGGGCTACGCCCACGGCGAAGGCCTTGCTCTCCTTGTCAAAACGCACCTCCCAGTACTGCTGGCCAGCGTCAATCATAGTGTCAGCTGTCACGACACATAAGGCCAGCGTCAAAACAATCGGCACTGTCTTTACGCATGCTGACAGCTGTGGTTACGTAACAACTGCTTTGCTAAGAGATGGAAATCTGATTTGAAAAGTTAGTTATGTAGAAATGATTTAGGTTTGAAATGTCCAAAACTGTAAAAAGTGCAGTAATTTAAAAACAAACAAACAAACAAACAAACAAACAAAACTTCGGTTTAAATCTGGATCATTCCTTCTCGTGTGTAGCCTTCATTACACCGACTAACTAGTTCACCTTGGGCGGTAAGGAAGATCAGATTACTTTATTGTGCAACTTTCTAACATTGTTTCTAACAATCTACAATCTGAGACGGTCTGGATACGCACATACAAGTTTCTTTCTGTCCTTCCTTCTTTTATTTGGCGCACGTATTCTTACCCAGCACTGTGTACGACTCTGCTGTAAACCTGTCTCTGCCGGGCCGGGCGGTCGGTGCTCTCTTAGGAGACATCAGGGCTGACCTGATTACAGAAAAGACACGAGGTAGAAACATTCAGTATTTCTGAGCTTTATTCATAATGAGAGTAAGCACATGAAATCAGCGGCTTACAAACCTGGCTGGGGAGTGCATTGGTGAGTTGGTTCGGTTCTTGTCTTTTCGGATGTCCTGTATTTTTCCTCCGCTGCTGTCCCACTCAACGCTCAAGTCCTCCACCTTCAGGTTCTGATGAGCGGAAGCAGCATCCAGCTTGAAAGTGAAAGCTGGAAATGGGAAAGAAGTAAGGTTTTTCTTTTAGTGTACAGAAAACTGAAAAGCCATGTCTTTTGTCAGTCAAAGTAAAATAAGAGCAGCCAGATCCAGGTATTCTCACCGTGGGTTTCTAGTGTAACCGGCTCAGAGAACTCTCCCGCCACGGCCTTGTTACACGCTCTCACTCTGAACGTCATGTACCGGGTGTCGAAACGCAGACCTGAGAATAAGGAAAATATTCTAGGTTAGCAAATCTACTCAAAGTTTAACTATAAATACCAAACATTACCTCACAGTCCTCTTCCTACCCGTGATAGTGTGCTCCATCTCTCGTATCCCCTCCACCACCATCCAGGGGTAGTCCTCTCGGATGCGAGGTGGACCCTCGTGATTTGTGCGCCGGTGTTCTAGTATGTAGTGGTCTATCTTGCTATCAGGCTCTGGTAAACTCCAAACTACAGTCACCGTGTTGTCGCACACCTGGCACTCTGACACCTGGATCTCAGGAGTAGCAGGAACTGAAGAGAAAAAGAGGTTTTACCTGTTACAGGTGGTGTCCAACATCAACTTTCACTACTCTTTAAGTCTTGTTTCATTAAAAAAAAAATGTACTAAAATAGTCAAGAAGTGTAAGAGTTCAAAATTAAAGCTGCATTCAATACCACAAGGGGGCAGTATTTTCCTAAAAGAAGTCTGACGTGACCTTGTGGCAAAAGATAAATATTTATTTGAAATTGTTTTGACGTGCACTTGATAAAAAGTCGACCACCTCTGTGCAAAACTAGTCTTCACTCACATTCATCTGATAAACTTTCACCTTTTCCATTTATTGTATCCTGTTTAACCGGCAGTGTGTCTGAGCTCTGTCTGTCTTAGCTTTACAGCTAAAAGCAGGCGATTCAGATCAGATTGAGACCTACACTACATATGTAGGCTGTCTAACCGCAACGGTGCAATAACGAGGTTAGGAGGTCTCGCACAGCTGTGGAGTGATACTTCTTTGTGGTTTTATTGCTGTATGTAACTCCCCGTCACATCACATGTATTCATTTGACTCATTAATATAAAAAAAAATGCTGGTAAGTGGAACATACTGCAGGAAGTTTAACACACAGCAAGTATCGACCCCTTTGTTTTGTTCTGGTTGAAAAAACACAGAAATGCCTACACTGCGCTTAACACCACCTCCAGGGTGACAGCTTATACTTTATCTACCAAACACAGCCTGACCAGAATCTCTTAAATATGTTTTTGAACTCTTAACTTCACTGTGTTGTGAAATTAAGTGCAATGTGTAGTGACTCATTTCGGGTTGTTTTATCTAGATTATATCGTTTTACTTTTCCAATTCACTGAGGTGAAGTTAGACCAACGTAGTTCTTGGGTCATAAGCCACTACTTTTTTCCCCACACTGTGAACACTGCGGCTTATACTGACGTGCAGCTAATGCATATTTTTTTTTCATGGGGCCAAAAACATTTTGCCTGGTAACAGTAGACCAATAAAATTGATAAGTAGTATATATACGGTATATATTTTTACCGGTTGTTAAGAGACGTTGTAATGTCTCCATAAAAAAAACATAAACAACGTAATTTGTGTGTTACCGATAGTTCGTATACTTAAAGGTAGCCGTGTTACAGGCGCTGTTCGGGGAAAAAAAGCATTTGCAGTATGTAATTTTGTATGTTACCATAACGTTTATGTTACCTTAAGGATTAAATTAAACGTTAAAAATCCTCACGTGTAATATTTCTGTGTAAATATTTCATATTACAAGTGAAACGCATACGGCTTAAAATCCGGTGCGGCCTGTACAAGTACAAAATTGATTTTCTTTCTACAATTAGAGCATGCGGCTTTTAATCAGGTGCGCTCTGTAGTCCGGGATTTACAGTACATGTGTAGCAGTTCAAGGTGTAACAGTACAAAAACTCAAATCTTAAAACAGTTTTCACACATGAACTCAGGTGGGAACGTTGACCAGATTTTCTCCCTTTTCCCACATGCAGCACACCGGATCACGCAGCCTGCTTCCAAAACACTGTTTAGTTTAGGAGAGCCCGCCGCCTGAACCAACGCACATCCTGCCTAGCTGCTGTAAACTCTCCTCATATTTTATCTGCTCTACTTTATGACCTAGTGAAAAACTACCTGGACTTTGTACTAGGGAGCTGGCAGGTTACAGATTGTTTAACTTCTGATGCCATTGAGACAAACAGTTGTGCCCTCATGTGCTGCTCTGCTGATCAGAGAAACAACTGAACCCCATTAAATTGGTTGGCACTCGACAAGGGCCGACAATGACATGACTAGATGCAGATTTTGTACAAAAAAGTTATTTTTCAGACAAAAATTGTAAAGTAATTAGTTACTAATTATAGTAAAATACTACAGCTGTAATTAATAATTACTCATAAAGTAATTAGTAACTACAGCTGTGAAAGAGAACCTCATTTTCTGCTCCATATTTAAATTCTCAGACTCTACCAGAGTAGCTTAGCATGATTCAGAGTTCAAAATAATCCTTACTAATCTTATGCTCAGCTGTACTGCAGCCCCTATATTGATGCTACACAACATTTACATAAAATTACACAGCAGGAACCTATCCAGAGATTAACTATTTCCAAAAGCCTGACAAAAACCCCCAGAAAAGGTACATTTTCAGTTTAGATTTAACGACCGTCACAGGCAATGCTCATCTGATTGCAAAAACAGCACAGGCAAACATCCCCCTTTTCAGAAAGCATCAATCAGAGGGATGATCAGGAGTGGCAGACTTTAATAATCTTGAGTGTATGGAGGCAGACTATCTACCACATATGCAGGTGCAAGACCATTTAAGGCTTTAAACACAAACAGTTCTCCTTTATATTGGATTCTGTAGTGCACAGGGAGCCAGTGCATGGCTGCTAACACGGGACTAATGTGATCTCGCTTTTTTTTGTCCCAGTCAGTGAACTAACTGTAAATAAGCAATAAGTAATTGACCAACTTGTGTGTGCAGTGCAATAAAAGAGTCGAGTATAGATGTACCTTTGTATGTGTAACTTTCTTCTCATTGGTTACCCGTTTTAAACAGAAGCTTTAAAAAATCAACCTGGTGTGTAAAATTAAATAGAAGTAGAGTCAGAGTGCTGCTTTAATGTTGTGCAAATCAGCAACTCCTTTGTTTCAGACCTGGGAGAAATTTGAGTCCTTGCAACATCTCCCTCTCCTGGCTGAAATCCACCATCAAGTGACTCATGTTGTCACTGGCTTTAGCCTTCAGGGAGAGGCGAAAGGCTGGAGCCATTGTGACGCTGCGGAGAAAGAGACACACAAAAAACACACAAAGACGTGGGGTGGAAACAAGTGCGGGTCTATTATTGAACTGAACCAGAGGGCGACAAAGAAGAAAACAGGTGATTCTAGCACTGCTCACTAAGAAAAGACCACTAACTACATTTCTGACATACTAGCGCTGAACTCATCACCCTAATTCAAAAAGCGGAGCTAGAGAGGGAGCAGCATTCATCCAGGGAGGGGCTGACACAGGATGGCACAGACTCGAGATGAGAGTGGGGAAACACAGAGACAAAAGAGTGGAAAGTTTCCATCGTGCTTACTGTCTACGAAATGGGTGCGGTGGCTACAGGTTTGAATGCATGCACGCTACATTCATTAGATGGCTCACTGGTTACAGGAGGCTATGACAAAAGGAAAGCAATGGATTGCTGAGTACTATACCTATCCTTAATGTCTTTGGCCGCCTGGAGAGGAGAAGCACAGAGAGGGAAAGGAAAAAAAGAGGAGAGACATGGAGCGAAGAGAGAACTGAGTTGGAGCCCATCAAGTTGTCATTTAACACAAAAAGCTGCCGGTGGCCGTGTTAAAATCACTGCTAGTATGACAGCACAAGGAGGACAGATTAAATCGTATGTGGACACTGAAATTCGCATCATTGCGGGGGGGAAACGGCGCAGCAGCATGACTGTCAGTTACCTGAGTGAAACCGTCCGTCTCAGAGGAGCAGAGCGTCTGATTGGCCATCTCCAGAAGCTCCTCTGAACTCTCCAGGGCTTTGGAGCAGGCGCTCAGCTGACTCTGAGAAAAGACCAACTTACAGTCAAATGGAGCGCATCTACAAACTCCCACAGGTTATTCGTCTGTATAATAAGTTGATTGTGTTGCCAGCAGAAGCCATGGAGCTAGCTGCATCATTTGAGAGTCATCGCTCAGTCCTGAGGCTACAGAGGTTTTTGAATTATTGGTATTTTGACCTGAGATGAATGAAAACAAATATCAGCCTTCATTCATGCAGCTAGTTTGGAATAAATGTTGCAAAGAAAGAGAGTAAAAAAAGCAAAAAATGCAAACTTGATATGAGTCATTTTCACCTCCTCTCTGCAGCATTTCAGCAGGTACCTCTGGCTCCACAGCTGCAAGTTCCTGGCCTTACCTTGTTTATTGTCAAACAATATGAACAAAAGTATCGGACCACGCCTCGTAATCTTTGAATTCAGGTGTACAAAAATCAAGCATGCAGTCTGCCTTTACAGACTGCATGGCTCACTGAATTCGATGGTGCTGTAATAGGATGCCTCTGTGGAAATCTCTTGTAAGAGGCTTGTTGCAACATGGAAGTGTTTAGGAGCCATGCTAACTCAGCCATGAAGCGGCAGACAACATAAAGTTACAGAGCGGGGTCACCGAGTGCATAAAACTCGCCAACGCTCTGCTGACTCAGTAACCGCAGAGTCCCAAACTTCCTCTGGCATTAACACCAGCACAAAAACTGTGTGCCGGGACCTTCACTGCATGGGTTTCCATGGTCGAGCAGCTCCTGCAGGTGTAATGTGGAGGCGGCTCAGTAGTTTTGGGGCATATTATTTCTTTTCTCTCTATGTTCTTCTTTCTTACATCATTTTTTAAAGCACTTTAACAAGCTAAAGTAATGTAAAGAAAAAAAAGTAAAAAAAACAGTGTTGCTATGGTGGAAATCATTGAAATCTGATTGGAGCAGAAGTCACCTGATTCTGTACACATCACTTAAAAACAATCACATACAGACACTTTCCATTTGGGGAACCTGTGTGCTGCTCATGTTCAGGAGGTTCATGGTTTAAGGAATAAATGACAGTTTGGACCTTTTTTTTTTTGCAAACAAAGGGGAACAACAACACTGTGCAGATGGTAGTAGTTTAAAGGAAGTGGCGAGTAGATGCCTCACATGATTCACAATATTATTTGTCTTGCTCCATAGTCCCCTATAAATCTTTCTAAGCTTGGTAACGCAATACCCAACATATTACTAGCTATTGTTACTGTCTTCCTAATACCTCAGAGGCATTTCCAAATCAACAAATGACACATAAAGTCAACACATTTTCAACAGAAGTACAACGGAACATGTGAAGCATTTTAGAATTCAGCTTAAAGGATAAAAGCTTCTCACCAATATGATAAATTACACTGGCATTAAAAAACATAAAAAAAACATTAAGACAAACACGAGGGAGACATGATGATGCTCCACTTAAACCTGTTATCTGTAATTTTGTGGTTTGTACACTGTACAGTTACAGTATTTTTAACAGATCGTGATAAAGTACGTTGCATTCTGCTTGCTGTTCACTTAAAAAAAGTTTAGATTTTAGTCTGACTTAAAGGTCAGGAGGCTCCGATTTTATCCTGTGAACCGCCTTACTCAATCAGTGATCAAGAGTTGAGCATGGGATGTACAACAACAAAGAATGAAACAACATCCCCACAAGGACTGATGCAACACCAGCTTTCATATGCAGACTTGTAACAAACAAGTCTAAGACATGTAAAGATGTAAAATTTGTTTCCCCCCCCCCCCCTCTGGTTAAAAAAATCTAGACTTTTCAAATGTATTGAGAAACAATAACAGCTACCTGCAGCTCATAGGTACGGCTTGCTCGCTCCTGTTTGATACGGGTCAGCATGTTTTCTTTCATTTCGTCCAGAACAGCATGGAGGGAGCTGAATTCGGACTCCAAGTCCTCCTGCACCCGGTTGGAGTTTGCCTGATGTCACAACAGAAAAAAAAAGTTCAGGGTATCATTTGAGATCAAATTTAACCTGAGCCCTTTGCGTTACTGTACCTCCAAGTTGTCCAGACTCTGCTTGAGAGTGCAGATGAAGTTGGAAATCTCCTCATTCTTCATGGCCAGTGTGTGCGTGATCTTTTGCAGAGATTCCTGAAGAAAAAGACAATTTTCCTTCAGTGAATTCAGTTTTTTCTTAATATTTTTGCTTTAAACTAACACACAATCTGACCCTTCCAGGCAGGCTCAGGATCCCTGTATTAGCGCACAGGAGAGCCTCCTCTGTGGATAAGATGTGTTAATCAGCCCTTGTCTGATGAGTGGACACATAAAGCTTTAGGCTTTGAGCTCCCTTTTAAACAGATGGGATCAGAGAGGGACCTACCCTCGGTGCACAGGGAGGGCGGAAGGATGCGCATTTATAATTTAATAATGCAGCTCCGCAATCGTCACGCAGGCGACTTCAAAGACCGGACACACAATATTACACAGGAAAACCCACACTTTTGATATGCTGTCACTCCCGCTGCACTGCTCCGACGCCACAGTGAAAAAGCCCATTCATACAGAAGAACTGTGTAATGTTTGTTGATGGAAGAGGAGCTACGCCAAGGCCCCCTTCCCCACGTCCCCGGCTGCTACACCGATATTTATCGATAAGAAAGCGGTCGATAGCGAGCACAGAAACGACCCCACATCCACCAGAACAAACACCGAGTACAAAAACAAGACGACTGAGAAATTCAAGCCCGTGCTGCATCCACAAACTCCCTCATATCGCCGCTTCTCCCCCTCCTTCCTTTGTACACTACGCCCTGAAACGGCTTCCCCCATCAGAGACACCTGTTCCCCCGGCTCCGGCTCACCTTCTGGTCTCCCATCTTGCAGTCAGGTGCACCGGCGCGTTCGCAGCTCCACACACCGCCGGTATGTCTCCTCCGTCCCCCGGGGTTTGGTGTATTAGCACGGCGGAGCTGGTACTGATGCTGCCGGAGAGCAACGCATCTTCGGACGGACACCAACCACCAACGCCTTTGGGCCGTAGTAAGCGGGGCGCATGCGGCACGGGAGGATTCTGGGTAGTGATGTTCTGGTGGCGCGGGTGATTGATGCTGCTTTCAGGTGCAGTCAGAGAAAAGACAACGCGATAGATAGATAGATAGATAGATAGATAGATAGATAGATAGATAGATAGATAGATAGATAGATAGATAGATAGATAGATAGATAGATAGATAGATAGATAGATAGATAGATAGATAGATAGATAGTTTAATTTATAGGCTATTTAACTACTAGCCTATATAACACCATCTTCTTGGATATGGTTTTAGGTTTTCCTTTTATTTATAAAATCTCTTTATCTACTTTAGCTACTTAAAGAAAAAGACAAAACTCTGTCTGCTTTCTTCTTTCTTTTTTCTTTGTAGAGGGCACAAATGAATGTCTTCTAAATAATGCAGGAGAAGGCTCCCCCTGAAATCTACATCTATATTACCAGATAAGTGGCCACAGCAGTATCAGTGCTGGAGTCTATATCTCCCTAAATCCTGATTTATTTATTCAGCATCTCTAATCTGAGATGTAAAACTGAGCGCATGGTTGGTAATATTATGGTGAACCATATTATGAATTTGGATGATCTTGTGGTCTCTAGTCATGGTAGCACATATGTGCACGAACTACAGGAAAATGAGTTTACCGAAACTAAATGTAGCTTTTAATGACGTCATGAGGAGGGTGAAGATAGCTCAGTGCATGTAGCTAATATGTTTGCAACTGCATACTTTATTGGGTATAAGTATATTTGCAGGCTTAATATCACTGCGGGCTAAATGCAAATGATGTTTAACACTAGACATTACCAGTATTAATTCTAGAGACATTGGTATCCTCTCTTTGTGGGATGGTGTTTTGCAACTGTAATAAAGATTGAATGAATGAATAATCTGCCCATTAAGGTGTGGTTGAAAATATGGAAATAAATAAAACTTTTACTCAAGTATTGTGCTTGTTTTGGTGTAACTGTATCATATATGTCACCACCTCATAGAGAGAAGCAAGATGCCACCCGCCGCACCACTGGACCCCCCTCTGTTAAAGGTGCTGTGTGGTTAACACTATCAGCTCACAGTAAGAAAGCACCGACTTTGAATTTAACTGTCGGCTCGTGTAAGTTTGCATGTTCTCTTTGCGTCTGCATTTGTTCTTACAGGTGCTTTGGCTTTCTCTCCCCCACCATCCTCTCAAAGACATGTATGTTAGGTCAACTAGTGATTATAAATTGCCCAGAAGTGTAAATGTGAGCACGTATTTGAGTACGTCTATTTGATCAGGGTCTACCACAACTCTTCCTCTCTTGGCCTCTTGCCTTATGAGAAAAATAAAGAAAATAGCTATGTGTTGTGCATGTGTGTTGTGTCACGGAGACCATTCATAACCTTTAAAACTGTTAAAATTGATGACAAAGTGATTTTTAAAGTAAAAAAGCATATGTGACCTTTATACTCACAATTTTAGTTTGGACACATTTGGACAACTTTCTTTTTTCTATGTCCTCAGAATGGATCACATCACAGTGACAGCAAACTTGCATACTTTTGATGAAGGAAAACAACAATGAAAGGACCATTGGCCAATGAATGTAACTCAAAACAAAGGAATTAAAATAACCAACAAAGACTCCTAACTTAAGAGAGCAGCTTCCTGTCTGCTCAGCAGCAAACAAAAGACCCACTCTGACTTAGCTGCACTGGTTCTCTAAATAGAAAGGAAAAAAAAACCCTTGTAAGTATTGCCCCCCTAAAACCTAAATGTTGGTAAAGTTTCTTCATTCTGATCAGTATACTAAGTAACATTTGCATTATGTTTGATTAAAAAATAACAACCCCGCAGCTGTTTCAAAATGCTACATTTTTTACAGTAAATTTTGTTTTGTTTTTTCTTTTGCTTTTATGCATCGACATGTGTTTCTTATCAAAAACCACACCAGTAATTAGAAAATGGTCCGAATTTTATTATCATTTCATATATAACAGCATAAAAGATGAAGTGCATTGTGTTCACAGAGTCCTACTAAATAAATGATTTTAAGATTCTTTCTTTTCTTGCATTACAGACAGGACCTACTTTCAGTAAAAAAAAAAAAGATCATAGGGTTGAGGTTTCAGAAGCTATACACCCCCTGCAACCTTCACATGTCTCTTCTTGTGGCCTTTTTTCTTTACTCTTCACTGTCAGGAACAAACAATACACTGACACCTGCTATAATGTTAGTGAATTAAAGATTAGTTTTCAGAGCAAATCAATGCAACACGGCTTTACACTTTAAACACCTGAATGCAAAATTCCACCCACACTGTTGTGTTCTTAAAGCCTTTTGTTGTGTTCACTTTATAAAACGGCAATGCAAGAAAATTTATATATATTTTTTAGAGAAATTGAATCTCTTTCTTTTTGTCAAAATTGTGGTTGGAGACTGGATCAGAAAGTTCATCAAGCCATTTTGCTTAGTTGTGTCTTGTCACAGGAAGCCATATGTTACTTTTCTAGTAAGACGGCATGGAGACGACACGAGTAGAGTTTTAGCACCCTTGCACTTAAAACCCACAGGGGTTTCACAACCCCTTCATATCATCCTCATGTTTTTTATATTTGGTGACAGCAAGAAAGTCAGCAAATGTACATTTATATCACTGAGGAATTCACATGTTCACATCAAGGTGCAGAGCAATGCAGGGTATACTTTTTTTTTTTTAGAAAGGGGTAAGAGTGGTAGTCAGGTGTGATTTCTGGTGACTAAAACTGTTAGGTATAAAAAAACAAGTTGGTGTTTCTGGTCAATAATTCTGTCTTTCTCTTTCTAAACTTTCTTTAGAAAACCTACGTCAATTTCCATCTTCATTTGCCGTTTCTGCCTAAATCTCCTATAGTAAAAGTAACTGACTGATACTGAACAGTATTAGAAAAAAAAAAAAAAAACCCTGCTCCTCCCTCCCACCAACCCAACCGCCCACACACCGGTTCTACGTCTGGCTTTGTCAGATGTGCAGAAAGGCAGGCTGCTAAGACAGGATGACACTGACGATTAGAAGACCACTGCTCACACGATAAGATGGAAATGTCGCTGAAGCAGTTGATTCTGATGCTACTCACAGGTAAGACTCCCGACTTTATATTTAACAGACTAAAAAGACTAGGCACAGTTGTATAAATAAAGAAAAATGTGTCATGCTAAATGCAACGTGCACATATTTCCTGAAGAATCAAACACGTCTGCCTATCTGTAGTTTTTTGTCCCTGATGAACTAGATTTGTTAAAACTTAAGATTCAAAAGCCTAAAATTCTTTTTCCCTGTCTACAGTGACAGCAACCGCCATGATGATACCAGGTCAAACTGCTATATGTCTGGATAACCAACAGAAAACAGAGGAAGTTCCATCTGGGTCCAACCTGATTTTAAATTGCTGTTTGAACACTGAGCATAACGAGAGATATCGAATCACCTGGTATTTTAACCATCATGGGCCTTCAGTAACCAACTCAACCAGGCTAACTACCAAGATCAATAACAAATATCAAAATTCTTCCATGGATGAAGACAACAGGACACATACTTTATCTAATGTTAATAGAAACCACAGTGGATGGTACTTCTGCAAAGTCACAGTAGAGATTCCCAGTTTAAGAGAAAATTGCAGCAATGGAACAGAAGTAATTGTTTGTAAGTATCACTTCTAGCTTATAACACTGGTAATTTATGACTTTAAGTCTCTTGCATAACTTTTTTGAGCAGTATACAAACATTTAATAAATTCTGTATAATACACTTAAATGTAGCAGTACAGTAGTACAGTAGTACACAGATAAAATGCACTTTACTTTTCATTGGGTAATCTATATTTGTCAACAACTTCCTCTGTTAGTATGGAGACATCATTTTTATGTTAATAAATACAACCGGATCCACTTCAACCCACCTTTAACATTAATGTGTTATAAACCATTACATGTTTATATGCCGCTTACAAACATCTTAACACCTGCTTTTTTGTCATGAATGAATGCATACTAATTTAAATGTCCTGGCTTGCAATGAATGTTTCTCATATAATTGTGTTTCCTCCACGACAGCGGACAGTGAAGTTACAACGTACCCGTCAAATGTGACGAATATTGAAGGTGTGTGCATGTATGTGCGTGTGCATGTGAGCGAGAGCGTGTGTATGCAGTTCTCAAAAGGCATAGCACATTATCAGGAGCTGCGTAGATTTTCCATTCAGTGTCGCTCTGCGTGGGTGTCATTTGTCCACTTACACAGGGGATAAAAGCTCTAGATGATGAGTCAAAACTGTTTCAAAGTGCTCACATTCGTCCTGTCAGATGCGTACTGCTCACAGGAAGTGCGTGGACCTTTACATAAAAAGGGCTGACTTAACGACTACATATCTTTTAAAGTGATCACATAAAGCAAAACTTCATTTTATTGTATCCATGGTGTAACTTGAGAGTCACCAGTAAGTTAAATGCGTTCACATTCCAGGGCAAACTTTTCCTCCCGCAGACCCTCCTGCCCTGAGTGACAACTGGTGGATATGGGTGGTGTTGGGAGCGTCCTCTTTCATCCTGTTCATCCTGACGGTCACATGTGTCCTGCACTCCAGAAGACAAGAAAGTAGAGGTAGCGCTATTTCTTTTCATTGTGAAGGTTTAGATAATCATCGACAGTCTATACAGATTGCAGATAAGCTGTGCTTCAGCTGTATGCAACAGAAGCCGCTAGCCTGAGATAAAAGTTGCTCTATGAGAAAAAGAGGTCAAGCGACAAAAAAGCAAATTATCACACAAGATAACTTCTAAAGATCTACAGTCACTCCAAATCTACACCGCATACAGTACAGGCTGATTCATTTCATTGCAAATATCTGCATTTAAAAGAAGAAAACCTCTCATTTTTTTATATGAGAGAAGAAGTTTTTATGATAGCAGAAATCTTCCCAAGTAGTGGCTGATGGACGCAAACTGAGCAAGAAAGTGGTTATTGTGGTTTGACAGCACACCGTGAGACAAACTTTACTGTCACTAAAAGATGTCTTCTTCTCCTATGCGGT